>NW_020715715.1:0-4523 GCF_002925995.2 Terrapene triunguis
TCAGTACTTGAATGGGATATCTCCTGTGCAAAGCCATGTGCTGCAGGAATTAGTGTAGAAGGCTCTCTGTGTCGGTGGTTAAACCAGTGCCACACCAGGGTTTTAAGGAACAATGTACGCTTGGGTCAGTTATCCTTGAAGACACCAAAAGAGATCCTGACTGCTGGTAGTTGTTAAAGTCCCCACGTGACTTTCACAAGATCCCTGGCCAAATTTCAACTTGGTTAGTTACGTTCTGTTGACATAAACTCTTCCTGCACCTTCAGCTGACAATGGTGGTATTCTTCTCTCCCTGTGTAAGTGGCTGTGTAGTGCTGCTGTGAGTTGTTCCACTCCAGAGGTGGCTGCACATCAGTGATTAGCTAACAAGCCCAATAGAGTGCTCTGAGATCCTTCTCAGTTAGAGAGCGTACAGAAATGCAAGATGATTTTTTCAGGCTTGCTTTCCAGCAAATTTAAGTGTCATCTGGCTTCCAACAATATATTTTCCCTTTTTCTTTTCTTGGCAGCTGAGTAAAAAATATGGAAATGTCTTTAGTCTTCAGAACTGCTGGAGTAATCTGATAGTAGTGAATGGATTCAAAGCAGTAAAGGAAGCATTGGTCCAGAAATCAGAGGACTTTGCTGACCGACCATACTTTCCTATATATGAGCACTTGGGTTATGGAGAGAACTCCGAAGGCAAGTACCTTGGAAACTACCGTAGTTCTCTGGCAGTGTTGCAGGGGAACTGGCTTTATCATTTGAACTCCTGGAGAGGTTAAAGGGGACTTAAGGAGTGAACTGTCTCCTCTCTTGTCCCTCTGCTGATGTTCCTTTTGCTGGAGTCTTCCCCCGACACTACCTCTCGTGAGGAGGAAGTCAGGTTAGATGAAAATGGGGACTCTCCTTCCCAACTGCAGCGCTGCAACAACTACTAAGACGTGGCCATTCTGAAATGTTCAGTAGAATGTACATGCTAATCAATACTGATTGGCTGCCATTATCAGAACGGGCAGTTTCCTATCCCTCACCATATGCATGTACCTTCCTCGGCTTGTAAAAAAATAACCTCCTTCTGAGGAACCTCCAGGACCCCAGAGTGAAAGTGTGGGAGGGTAGAAAGAAATGCAACCTAAAAGGGAGGCTTGTTGGGCTGGAATCATCTCAGGTTATCCCAAAGCACTTTCATAACAAAGATTAGAGCTGGAAAAATATCTATAGAGTTACATTTTCTCAACCATGGGCAGTGTGTGAACCCCCCATTTGGGGAGACTAGTCCCCTGCCCTGCCCCAAGCTCCCTACTGCGGCATGAGAAGCCCTGCCCAAGCCACCGCCTGCCTGAGCCACCCCGAGCCCAGGCTGGCTGGAGGAGCTCTGAGTCCTCCCACTGGCCCAGGGCCATGGCGGGGAGTATTAGCAGAGGTTTGGGGAGGCTTAGCCTCCCCCAGCCTCCATTACGCACCACCTATCTTCTCAACCTCACCCTGGCCCATACTCTGGCCAGTGCTGGGATGCTCCCTATAGTATGTTCTCCAGTGCTTTGTCCAATCCAATCTTAAATGACTTGTGATGGGGCATCCATTAATTCCTTTGAGAGACTATTGAGTAGTTTAATAGATCTAATCATTGGGAAATGTTTTCTGACATCCAACCTGAGGCTCACACCCTTAGAGTATAGCATGGCTTATCTCCATTAACTACATCAGGTTATACCAGCTGTGGATCTGGCCCTGAATTTCATGCCATTACTCCTAGCTATATCTTGGAGCTCCCTGAATAATCCCTCTCCTTCTGCACTAACCACCTACACCTCTGAAGGATGCAATAATAGCTCCCATTAGTTGCCATTTGGCCAAGCTACACTTGGTTCCTTTTATCCTTCCTCAGAAGCCAGTCCCTCCAGCCCTATTTTGTTGCTCTCCAGTGAATGTTGCATAGTGCTTCCCAGAGGTGATTATGTCTCTTGTTTATTAATATTTTCCAGGGGTGGTGCTTGCAAGATATGGTCAGGCCTGGAAGGAGCAAAGGAGATTTGCACTCTCCACCTTGAGGAACTTTGGGATGGGAAAGAAATCCCTGGAGCAGCGTGTGACCGAGGAAGCTGGATTTCTATGCTCTGCGATCTGTTCTGAACAAGGTTTGTAGCATCAAGGGAGATGGGGCAGGGGACCAGTGTGACTTCCATACATAAGGAAATGAAAGGATAATATGATAGCCTGACAGATGTTTTAACATGAGAGTTTGTGTTGGGAAGTAAAAAAACCAAACAAACAACCCAACATCTCCAATTGAATGTGCAAGGGGAATTTTAGGTTGGTAGAATGTAATTACCTCAGCTGGAATCTGGTGAAGGCATCAACACTAACATGCTTCCAAAACATGCCATGAAGTCTTTAAGGACATCACTTTTATGCCTCAACTTAAAAATGTCTGTAGCAGCCCAGTAACATCTGTCTGTACACAGCAGGCACGGGTTCAGTACTGAGGCAGAGATGAGTACTGTTACTGGCACACAGTTCTCTGTTACTCCCACACTCTAGAGGCACCCACTTTACCCAGTTCTTAGGGCTCAAGATATGTAACCCTCTTAATTTAGACACCCACCCTTACCCTATTCCTAGGGCTCAGGGCGTACTGTTTGCGGGTTTGCAAGACCTTTTACCCGTGAAAGAGCCTTACACTGTAATAATCTCTATTTATTAACAATTACCAAGCAGAATAATCCTGGTCAGGCAGGCGGACTTTCCCCCTGTTGGCCATGCAAGGGCAATCTCGTCTGGATTCTGGTTGCTGCATGTCATGGTCGTGCAGAGGATTCTTTGCAGCTTTGATCTTAGGCTGTGTCTTAGCTGTGAGTTCTTCTTCCAGGTCTTTCCTCCTTCTTATCCTTCTGTTCCTTCTCCGCTGGTCTCCTTCTTGGACCCCAGTTTATATAGTGAAACTTGAGTCCTGCTTAGCTATATTAACCAATCATTTTACTAACCAATTCTAACATATTGTAACAAAATTCTCTAACCAACCAGACCCCGTCACCTTAACTAATTTACACCTAGCAAAATTAATTATGTAACAGACAAAAACAAAGAACTAGACAGAGATCATACACACAAACAATAGAAAAGTGGGGACCATAAAGATAAAACAAGAAAGAAATGAGGATTTGACAACCACAACTATTGATAAGTGATTTCATGCCAGACAGGATGCTATCAAACTAAGTTTTCTTTAACCATCTTAAGATCTGTTTCTTTATCTGGTGATAGTGGGTGCTATTAGGACAGGATCGCCTTCTTAACAGCCCAATATTACATTGTTTTAATGTATTTTAGATGGAATGTGAGGATGTGACTTCTTAGCTAATGGCCGCTGCTTCCTAATATGGCTGCAGACAAAGGCCTTATCCCTACAGTACCACTGACTGAATCTGTAGCAGCACAAACCTGAAATTCTTAAGTTTTCCATGGTGGTCTCTCTTCCAAGTATTGACCAGGCCCAACCCTGTTAGTATGTGGGGCATCTTTAACTTCCCCAGGTTACATGAGCGTGGACTTTAAACTGGTTTGTTCCATAAGCAGTCTTGAAATGTTAGAGGTTCTTGCTCAGTATGTTCCATGCAGCGAGGGGCAGGCTACAATGATGTTGTGACTCCTAATGTCTTTGGTTGGTCCTGTATGTTTTTCAGGTCGTCCTTTTGATCCACATTTTCTTATAAACAACGCAGTTAGCAATGTGATCTGCTCCCTCGTCTATAGTGAGCGCTTTGACTATGACAATAAGAAATTTCAGAGGATGCTGCATTTGATTGAACAGGCCTTGAACGAAGAAGGTGGATTCCTGCCCCAGGTAACTCAGCATGTATGATTTGGTCGGTAAGAAGCTGCCATTTGATTGATCAGTAAGACTGTAGTTTAGTGATTCTTTTCTGGGAGCCATAGGGTGTGGTTTTCTCTCTCTCTCTCACTGTATTATCTTAGCTCCTTCTCGTAGTACCTTGGCTGCTGCGCATCCCTGGAGTGCCACAGAGCGTCTTTCGATCCCAAAAGGAGGCCCTGGACTTCACAAATGAGCTTGTGAAGGAGCACAGGACGACCTGGAATCCTACCCAAAAGAGAGACTTCACTGATGCTTTTCTACAAGAGATAGAGAAGGTAGGAGGAGAAGGGCAGGTGTAGATCTCTTTGACTCCGTGAATATATTAGTGATGGGAACACTCCCTGTTAGCTTCCCTCGTTGTGAACTTTACAAGCAAAATCCTATTGCTAATAGAACTGCTATGAACAGCTCCCTGTTCTATTTCTTCTGGTTTTCCCTTATCTAGTGAGTCTAATGAGTTCATGCTCAGAAATCAGCTGAAAAATAGGCTGATACTTGGAACTTTATACTGAGGCAGTGCCGCACTCTAGTGGGTGCTGTACCTGGGTCCTTCGCTCTCTTGGCCGTGGAACAGCCCTGACATAAGCCGACCATGTACAGTTTAGAGACACTTTTTAATGGTTTTGGCAAAGATCACAGTGAAGACTTCCTTCATCCTTCCAAGTCA
>NW_020715716.1:0-17218 GCF_002925995.2 Terrapene triunguis
CAACGGCCTGCTAAACCCAGGGTTTTGAGTTCAGTCTTTGGGGGGGGGCCATTCTGTGTGACAGTTGTTTGTGTTTCTCCCTGATGCACAGCCACCTTTGTTGATTTTAATTCCCTGTAAGCCATGTCATCACTCGCCCCTCCCTCCCTCCGTCAGACAATAGTTTCGCGCCTTTTTTCAGCCCAGACGCCATAGCACTGGGATCATGGAGCCCGCTCAGATCACCGCGGCAATTATGAGCATTATGAACACCACGCGCATTGTCCTGGAGTATATGCAGAGCCAGAACATGCCAAAGCAAAACCAGGCGAGGAGGCGATTGCAGCGTGGCGACGAGAGTGATGAAGAAATTGACATGGACATAGACCTCTCACAAAGTACGGACCCCAGCAATGTGCAAATCATGGTGTTACTGGGGCAGGTTCATGCCATGGAATGCCGATTCTGGGCCCAGGAAACAAGCACAGACTGGTGGGATCGCATCGTGTTGCAGGTGTGGGACGATTCCCAGTGGCTGCGAAACTTTTGCATGCGTAAGGGCACTTTCATGGAACTTTGTGACTTGCTTTCCCCTGCCCTGAAGCGCCAGAATACCAGGATGAGAGCAGCCCTCACAGTTGAGAAGCGAGTGGCGATAGCCCTGTGGAAGCTTGCAACGCCAGACAGCTACCGGTCAGTCGGGAATCAATTTGGAGTGGGCAAATCTACTGTGGGGGCTGCTGTGATCCAACTAGCCAACGCAATCAAAGACCTGCTGATATCAAGGGTGGTGACTCTGGGAAACGTGCAGGTCATAGTGGATGGCTTTGCTGCAGTGGGATTCCCTAACTGTGGTGGGGCGATAGACGGAACCCATATCCCTATCTTGGCACCGGAGCACCAAGCCACCGAGTACATAAACCGAAAAAGGTATTTTTCAATGCTGCTGCAAGCCCTGGTGGATCACAAGAGACGTTTCACTAACATCAGCATGGGATGGCCGGGAAAGGTACATGTTGCTCGCGTCTTCAGGAACTCTGGTCTGTTTCAAAAGTTGGAGGAAGGGACTTTCTTCCCGGACCAGAAAATAACCGTTGGGGATGATGAAATGCCTATAGTTATCCTTGGAGACCCAGCCTACCCCTTAATGCCATGGCTTATGAAGCCGTACACAGGCAGCCTGGACAGTAGTCAGGACCTGTTCAACTATAGGCTGAGCAAGTGCAGAATGGTGGTAGAATGTGCATTTGGACGTTTAAAAGCGCGCTGGCGCAGTTTACTGACTCGGATAGACCTCAGCGAAACCAATATCCCCATTGTTATTGCTGCTTGCTGTGCGCTCCACGATATCTGTGAGAGTAAGGGGGAGACATTTATGGCGGGGTGGGAGGTTGAGGCAAATCGCCTGGCCGCTGATTACGCGCAGCCAGACACCAGGGCGGTTAGAAGAGTACAGCAGGGCGCAGTGCGCATCAGAGAAGCTTTGAAAATCAGTTTTGTGACTGGCCAGGCTACGGTGTGAAACTTCTGTTTGTTTCTCCTTGATGAACTGCCCCCCCGGGTTCACTCTACTTCCCTGTAAGCTAACCACCCTCCCCTCCCCCCTTCGAGCACCGCTTGCAGAGGCAATAAAGTCATTGTTACTTCACATTCATGCATTCTTTATTAATTCATCACACAACTAGGGGGATAACTGCCAAGGTAGCCCAGGAGGGGTGGGGGAAGAGTGAAGGACAAGGACACACTGTAGTTTAAAACTTTAACTCTTATTGAAGGCCAGCCTTCTGATGCTTGGGCAATCATCTGGGGTGGAGTGGCTGGGTGGCTGGAGCCCCCCCACCGCGTTCTTGGGCGTCTGGGTGAGGAGTCTATGGAACTTGGGGAGGAGGGCTGTTGGTTACACAGGGGCTGTAGCGGCGGTCTCTGCTCCTGCTGCCTTTCCTGCAGCTCAACCATACGCTGGAGCATATCAGTTTGATGCTCCAGCAGCCGGAGCATCGACTCTTGCCTTCTGTCAGCAATCTGACGCCACCTATCCTCTTCAGCCCGCCACATGCTCTCTTCAGCCCGCGATTCAGCCCACCATCTCTCCTCTCGTTCATATTGTGCTTTTCTGCACTCTGACATTGACTGCCTCCACGCATTCTGCTGTGCTCTGTCAGCATGGGAGGACATCTGGAGCTCCGAGAACATATCATCCCGAGTCCGCCGTTTTCTCCTTCTAATCTTCACTAGCCTCTGCGAAGGAGAAACATTTGCAGCTGGTGGAGGAGAAGGGAGAAGTGGTTAAAAAAAGACACATTTTAGAGAACAGTGGGTACACTCTTTCACGTTCAATTTTGCTGTTCACATTACACAGCACATGTGCTTTCGTTACAAGGTCGCATTTTTCCTCTTATATTGAGGGCCTGCCGGTTTGGTGTGAGAGATCACTCACGCAGTGCCAGGCAACAGAATTCGGCTTGCAGGCAGCCATGGTAAGCCACAGTCTTTTGGCTTTTTTAACCTTCATAACATGTGGGAATGGTTTCAAACAGCAGCGCCCTCATTTCCGATACCAAGCACCCGTTGGGTTGGCCATTTAAAATGGATTTGCAATGTAAAAGGAAGGGCTGCGGTTTCCGGGTTAACATGCAGCACAAACCCAACTAACCCCTCTCCCCCCCCCCCAATTCTCGGGGATGATCACTTCCCCCCTTCCCCCCACCGCGTGGCTAACAGCGGGGAATATTTCTGTTCAGCCGAGCAGGAACGGGCACCTCTGAATGTCCCTTTAATAAAATCACCCCATTTCAACCAGGTGACCGTGAATGATATCACTCCCCTGAGGATAACAAAGAGAGATAAGGAATGGATGTTGTCTGCATGCCAGCAAACACCGGGACCATATGCTGCCATGCTTTGTTATGCAATGATTCCAGACTACGTGCTACTGGCCTGGCGTGGTAAAGTGTCCTACCATGGCGGATGGGATAAGGCAGCCCTCTCCAGAAACCTTTTGCAAAGGCTTTGGGAGTACATCAAGGAGAGCTTTCTGGAGATGTCCCTGGAGGATTTCTGCTCCATCCCCATACACGTTAACAGACTTTTCCAGTAGCTGTACTGTCCGCGATTGCCAGGGCAAATTAATCATTAAACACGCTTGCTTTTAAATCATGTGTAATATTTACAAAGGTACACTCACCAGAGGTTCCTTGTGCACCCTCAGGATCTGGGAGCACGCCTTGGGTGAGTTCGGGGGTTACTGGTTCCAGGTCCAGGGTGCTAAACATATCCTGGCTGTTGGGGAAACTGGTTTCTCCGCTTCCTTGCTGTGAGCTATCTTCATTGTCTTCATCATCATCTTCCTCGTACCCCGAACCCGCTTCCCTGTTGCGTGCTTCTCCATTGATGGAGTCAAAGCACACGGTTGGGGTAGTGGTGGCTGCACCCCCTAGCATGACATGCAGCTCCGCGTAGAAGCAGCATGTCTGCGGCTCTGCCCCGGACCTTCCGTTTGCCTCTCTGGCTTTGTGGTAGGCTTGCCTTAGCTCCTTAATTTTCACGCGGCACTGCTGTGCGTCCCTGTTATGGCCTCTGTCCTCCATGGCCTTGGAGACTTTTTCTAATATTTTTCCATTTCGTTTACTGCTACGGAATTCAGCTAGCACTGATTCGTCTCCCCATATGGCGAGCAGATCCCGTACCTCCCGTTCGGTCCATGCTGGAGCTCTTTTGCGATCCTGGGACTCCATCATGGTTACCTGTGCTGATGAGCTCTGTGTGGTCACCTGTGCTCTCCACACTGGGCAAACAGGAAATGAAATTCAAAAGTTCGCGGGGCTTTTCCTGTCTACCTGGTCAGTGCATCTGAGTTGAGAGTGCTGTCCAGAGAGGTTACAATGAAGCACTGTGGGATAGCTCCCGGAGGCCCATACCATCGAATTCCGTCCACACTACCCCAAATCCAACCCGCAAAGGTCGATTTCAGCGCTAATCCCCTCGTCGGAGGTGGAGTAAAGAAACCGGTTTAAAGGGCCCTTTAAGTCGAAAAAAAGGGCTTCGTCGTGTGGACGTGTCCAGGCTTAATTCAATTTAACGCTGCTAAATTCGACCTAAACTCGTAGTGTAGACCAGGCCTTAGAAAGTCATCAAACATTATGTGTTAAACATGGCAAAAGAAGTAACAGTATTTCTTTTATATTGTTGCGTAGATAGGGGTTCAATAGCTATCTCTGGCATCTTATTAAATATGTCCTTTATTAGTAGATGTGTACACCCTTCAAGTCTTAAACCACAAGTACACTTTCACAATTCTACACTAAAACAAGGCTTGCAATATTGCAGCTGGGCTGTCACTTCAGTTCGTCCTTATATCTCACTGACTGACTGGCGATGCCCTGCCCCTTATATACCCGTGAGGGCATGGCTGACAACATTCTAGAAGGTTCAAGGAAAATGTAGTTCTCAGAAGGTCTGGAAGGTTCCATGAGAGTCTACAAAGGTCCAGAACATTCTTGAAGGTTAGTGAAAAATGAATCCACTTACGGAACACCTGAAACATGTTACTTCAAACATTCTATTTTCCCTTTTGTCGCTAACAACAAAAACAGCACCCTGAGCCCGGCACTCTCTAAGACCAGCACCTCAGACCTGGTCGCCTGCCCCTAAATCCGGCCCTGCCTACAGATTCTCTTTGTCTTATTTAAAACCATCTGCAGTCACCCCTATCGGTCAGAGGCCTTCTTTTTAGAAACTTTCTCTTATCTCATTGGTTATTCTTTGAACCAGACATCCTCCCTACTTCATTCCTTCAAGGCTTTCCTTCTACTTGCTAGTCAGGACCTTTCTTTACTTCTTCCCTTATGGATCCAGTCTTTTCTCTCCGTCTTCTTGATTGTAAGTTCTTCAGGGCAGCATCTGTCTTCATGTACAGCACTGAGAGCACTGTCAGAACTTACATAAATAATATGCCTGGATCCAATTGGATTAAGGACAGACAATATTAATAGATTTGGAGTCATTCATAGCACCAAATCAAAAGAGGATCCATTTTTTATATAACTATTTATAAGAAGAACCACGCTGGGTCAGACCAATGGTCCATCTAGCCCAGTATCCTGTCTTCTGACAGTGGCCAATGCCAGGTGCTTCAGAGGAAATGAACAGAACAGGCAATCATCAAGTGATCCATCCCCAGTCATCTACTTCCAGCTTCTGGTAAACAGAAGCTAGGGCAATGGTTTTCAAACTGGGGGTTGTGTGACCCCTCAGGGGATCGCAAGGTTATTATGTGGGGGGTTATGAGCTGTCAGCCTCCACCCCAAACCCCGCTTCCCCTCCAGCATTTATAGTAGTGTTAAATATATTTTAAAAAGTGTTTTTAATTTATTGGGGCGGGGGTGTTGCACTCAGAGGTTTGCTGTGTGAAAGGGGTCACCAGTACAAAAGTTTGAGAACCACTGAGCTAGAGACACCCATAGCATGGGGTTGCATCTCTGACCATCTTGGCTAATAGCCATTGATGGACCTATCCTCCATGAACTTATCAAGTTCTTTTTTTAACCCCATTATAGTTTTGGCCTTCGCAACATCCCTTGGCAATGAGTTCCACAGATTGACTGTGCATTGTGTGAAGAACTAGGACGTTAAGGAAATTTTAATAGGTTTATAAATCATTGTCATATAAGTATCAGATATAATATTCACTACAACACTCAGCTTATCTTTTTGTTTTGAGAAACATTATGCAGTAATTGTGACGTTACTGACATAACCTGTGACCGTATAGATCATTGTTGCAACCAGTGTTATATATTTGCAGCAAATATTGTACAAAGCTTGTCGTGTAAGGTGTCTATGGAAAAGTTATAATTTTCTGGTTATGATGATGCTATCTGTATGTGTGTATCATTTTTGAGGTTGAAGTTATGAATATTGGCTATGTACTTGTATATCAATGTATTTTAATTCTAAGCCTTAGTAAAGCATTTGGTCAGCTTCTTGAGAAAGGAATTTGCAAGTTAAGTGCCCAATCAAGAAACACTTAACTGACAATAGACCTTGGGAGACTCCAATCCACATGAGAAGTCTTCCTGGGGACATTCAAAATAGCATGTGGGCAATGGCTGCCACCTATAAAGAATTAAGTCATGCATGGACGTGTGACTTGCCCATGTGACTCCAAATTCCATTTTGCTATAAGTTTCCACAGTAAGAACAGAGGTATTCTTACACCTGGAAGAGACTATAAAAGGCAGCTGCCTCATCTCCATCTTGTCTTCAATCCTGCTTCATACCTCTGGAGAGACTTTGCTACAAACTGAAGCTCTAAACAAAGAACTGAATGACCCATCCCAGCTGGGGATGTACTCCAGAGACTTGATTTGAACTTGCAGTTTATTCCATCACTGCTACAAGCCTGAACCAAGAACTTTGCCATTACTGTATATAACTGATTCCATTTAACCAATTCTAGCTCTCATCTATATCTTTTTCCTTTTATGAATAAACCTTTAGATCTTAGATTCTAAAGGATTGGCAACAACATGATTTGTGGGTAAGATCTGATTTGTATATTAACCTGGGTCTGGGGGTTGGTCCTTTGGGATCAGGAGAACCTTTTTTCTTTTACTGGGGTATTGGTTTTCATAACCATTCGTCCCCATAACAAGTGGCACTGGTGGTGACACTGAGAAATTGGAGTGTCTAAGGGAATTGCTTGTGTAACTTGTGGTTAGCCAGTGGGGTGAGACCAAACTCCTCTCTGTTTGGCTGGTTTCGTTTGCCTTAAGGAACTCCAGCTTTGGGCTGTAACTATATATATATATATATACACAGCTGTTTTTGAAGACAAATGTACTTTGAGTACTGAATAAATGGTACCCAAATATCAAAGTGTCTTTGTCCTCTATTTGCATTAGTTTTTCCATAACAGCCTCCCGTTTTAACCATTCCTCTAATTTTGCATAACTTTTCTTTTTCCAGTGAGAGGCTGTCAGTAGCCTACCACCTACTAGAGATGTGACCTTGCATGTGACCATTTCTGCTAGGAAGCAACAGGAGGATTATACAAAAGGAGCATTTGGTAATAAATATCCAACACCTCGTATTATTTGGTTATGAGTCACATCCTAGTATTCGTTAATGACTGGAAATGTTCACCAGACATGCATTAAAATCTCCACTTTCTCCATTAATCCCCCATTCAGTCTCTCTCTATATTTTTAACCTGACTTGGACAGTATCTTAAATAAAATTTTCTTTGTAGAATAATAAAACTAAGGTTGCTGGTCCTCTCTTGCAGATCAAACCCCATTCCTCTGAGGTAACTTGTCTATCCAAACCCTTTCTCCGACATGTCCTATATGGACACTTCTTTTTTAGGAACGTTTGATATAAATTGGTTATAGATTGATTAGAAAACAAACAAATCAGAAGCCATCCTGTGCTGCTCGCCTCAGGGAGCCCAGAACCATAACCCACCGTGTTACCTCTCTGCCAGGATGACTCATCACTCGAGAGCATTGACATACGCAGAGTTGACACAGACTGAAAGGGCAGAAATTCTGGCTGTGCTGCAAAGTCACAAGCAGGTATTTTCCAGCATGCCAGGGATGACTGATGATGAGGTCCATGTGATCGACAATGGGACCCCAGCCTGCACCCTAGCAGGGCATCCCGAACCACTGGCAAAGTGGAGGAGCAAATTTGTAAAGAAATACAGAGTATGCTGGATGTGGGATAATGAAAGAGTTTGATAGCTCCTGGGCTTCACCTGTTGTGTTGGTTCCTAAGCAAGATAACTCGGTTAGGGTTTGTGTTGATTATGGAAAACTTAATGCTGTCACAGGTCCTGAAGCAGATCCTGTGTTCATAATTGATGATGTGCTAGATACTTTGGGCAAAGCAAAATATCTGAGCACGATATTCCTGGTAAAAGGTTATTGACAGATTCCTTTAGACAGCAATGCAGAAGAAATCTGCAGATATGGGACTTTATGAATTCAAAATGTTACCGCTTGGGTTAGTTAATGCAGGAGCCACTTCTCAGAGGCTTGCCAATCAAAGGACTTTGGATGAGCTTATATCAACCCTATCACGATATTGAGCAGGTCTTGGTCAGAGCACAAGAATCACTTGGGAAATGTATTGCCCAAACTCAGAGATGCGGTAGTATTGTAAATATGAAATTGGAGCAGCCAAAGTTCCTTATTTGGGACACTGGGTTGAGAGCAAGCAAATCTTTCATAGATTCATAGATTCTAGGACTGGAAGGGACCTCGAGAGGTCATCGAGTCCAGTCCCCTGACCCCTTGAAAGTGGAAGCCATTGTTAATGGTTTATATCCCAGACCAAAACGGAGTTACAGTCTTTCATAGGCTTGGTTAATTGTTACTGCCGATTTGTGCAGGGGTTCAGTGACATTGTGTCTGCTATCACAGGCTTGTGCAAGAAGACGAAACCAAACACAGTCATGTGGGCAAAGGCTTGTCCACAGGGTTTTGATAAGATAAACGAAAATTCTGTCCAGAAAGCCTGTTCTGGCCAGTCTTGATTTTGATAAAGTGTTTGAACTATGTACTGATGTGTCAGACATTGGTTTAAGTGCAGCAGCAGTGCAATCAGGGGAAAGTAACAAAAGCCCCTTGCTTTCTTGAGCAAAACACTGACTCCCACTGAACAGAATTACTCTGTCATAGGAAAAGGAGGCTATGCTGTTGAGTAGGTAATCAAACAATTAAGGTCCTCTCTCTTTAGCAGAGAGTTAAGGGCTTTAACTGGCCAAATGTAATTTGGGTACATAGAACCAAAAGGCACCAATTTCAAACTGTGGCGGTGGAGCATGAGGCTCCAAGAATATGACTTGGAAATTGTCCCAGTGGCTGACCCTCCTACAGCACTGTAAGAGGGGAGATGTGACCTGAAGACCCCTTTGTGCTAACTGGCAAAGGGCACACTCAACTCACTGATGTCCAAGTATTTAGCCAAACAGTTTTGTAAGGTATCCTATAGAACTGGTGACACGCTGGTCACGGATAGCATTGTGTGATGTATGTATGGGTTGTGTATAGAGAGTTATTTATGTGTGTTGTAATATAGTCTTAAAATATGTTGCGCAGGCAGCTGATAAAAAAGTTTCTCCTAGACAAAGGAGCGGGGGGGATGAGGAGACTCTGATGTCTGGGTGTCCCCCCTCGCCTCTGTACCCCATCTCTGCAGGGTTCAGGAGTGGGACGTGGGACAGAGCTTGTTGGCGGCTGCTGCTGTATCTGAACAAGCAGGCTTCAGACTGGTGAGTGCCGATGTCTCTCTCTCACAGACTCACATACACACTGTGTCTCTCTCTCTCTCTCTCTCTCTCTCACTCACTCACTCACTCACTCACACACACACACACACACACACACACACACACACACATTATGTGACTCACATACACTCACTCTGTGTGTCTCTCCCTCTCTTACACTCACTTCCCAACACATAGTTATATTGTTGTTGTTGTTGTTACTTCTTGATATTTCCTGCAATGCACATATATTCTCTGTAATTTTATTCTTTCCAAGTGTGTTATTTTAGTTTTTTGACTGGTCTATGCATTTCATAATTTGTTTTTCTCTCTTATGCTTAAATTTAATTCTTTGTGTAGTGAGTTCTAAAATGCCTAACCGGTCCTGGCTGGAGTAATTATCCCTATGGTAACTTTTAAAAAATACATATTATGTCTAGGTTTTTTGTTTCTACTGGTGGCGCACATCTGCACATTACCTCGGTATTCGTGCACAGAACAAAATTCATTCCGCATGTGAATGGAAAAAGTTAGAAGGAACTTTGCACAGGACTATAAAAAGAAGTATGCAGTGTAGTTGTAGCCATGTCGGTCCCAGGATATTAGAGAGACAGGCTGAGTGCTGGATCTATAAAAAGAAAGGGAGAGGACCCCTTAAGTGGCAAAAGAGGCCAGTGTTCTTGAAAGCTGTGGGAAGTAGGTCCGTCAGCCATGTGGGTTGAAGAGGCTGAGAAATGACTGTAGGAGAGCGTCACACATCACTTCTATTAGAGTTTGCTTTCTGTGTGGAATAACATTTCTAGAGGTTTGAGAAACACAATCCCTAATTTAATGGTACTGGTGGAGCCAGGTTGTGCCTGTTCCGCTCTCTTGCTCACAGTCAACAAGTTGTTTCTTCTCATGCTGGTGTTCTTGCTCCCATTGTCCCAATCTCTGTTGCTTTGCTGTTCCTGGCCAACGGGAGCTGAGGGAAGTGGCACGGGCTGCAGGGACGTGCTGGCTGCTGCTTCCCGCAGCTCCCATTGGCCGGGAACAGCCAGGGCCAGCTTTAGGCCGATTCCCACGAATCGGGCCCCGCGCCTAAGAGGGCCCTGCGCCCAGCCAGAGCGCGGCAAGCCTGCGGCCCCGCAACCCCAGCCCGAGCACGGCAATCCCCGCTCCCCCGGCCGGAGCCCGGCAATCCCCGCGGCCCCGCTCCGCCGGCCGGAGTGCTGCAAGTCCCGCAGCCCCGCTCCCCTGGTCAGGGCGCCGCCCAGTGAGTACAAGCCCCACGAATCGGGCCCCGCATGTGCTAAAGCCGGCCCTGGGAACAGCGAACCGCAGCCACTAGGAGCTGCAGGGGGCCACCATGCCAGCGGACGGCCAATGTAAACAAAATGTCTCGTGGGGAACAGGGACACAGACAAGGCTCTGCGGCGTCAGAGCTGGGGAGGGGGACACGGGGTAAATGCTCTGCGGCGTCAGAGCTGGGAAGGGAACACTCTATTGGCGTATAGAGATAAGCCCGATTGGTGTGAAGGGCTACGGAATATGCTTGCTTGGAAACTGACCCCAATAAACATTGCATTGTCTGCGCTTCGGACTTCTGGTCTTTTGCTGCTTGCTGTCTGCATGACAAGAACCAGGGACGTGGGAGGGTGAAGGGAAGGCCTCTAACAGTGTGTTTTACAAAACGGTATCTATGGCTTGTTTTGTTGCTGTCCATATGGGCATCTCCTTGAAATCCCCCCCACCCCCTTTAACAGGCAGGAGGAAATCAGAAAGTTTGCAGAAAGCTTTGGAAGAGTCAAAAACATGACATTCTTTGTGAAGAAGTCCCTGAGCAGAAACAGCAGATGGAGGAGACTATCAAAATGCTCTACCAGATGGCAGATAAAATTGATGGTACCCATCAGAACTGTACCATTATGAGTCTCATGTCTAAGCGTATTAGTGCTATTGCTAGTATATTGGACATCGTTGGAATAAATGAGGAATCTAGCTGTAATTTATTCCTTACAACTCTACAAATCAGGATCAGATTACTCCACCTATCCCACTGGGGTATCTGGAGTGGCATCTATTCTGATTGGCCATATGGGGTCAGACCAATGGTCCGTGTAGCCCAGTATCCTATCTTCCGACAGTGACCAATGCCAGATGCTTCAGAAGGAGTGAAAAGAACAGGGCAAATCTCAAGTGTTCCATCCCCGGCCATCCAGTCCCAGCATCTGGCAGTGAGAGGCTTAGGGACATCCAGAGCATGGGGTTGTAGCCCTGACCATCTTGGCTAATAGCCATTGAGGGACCTATCCTCCATGAAACTAGCATGGAACTCTCCCAGGACAAAAACAATCTCATTCACAGATTTTAAGGCCCAACCAAGTTCCCATTGAAACCAGTGAGTGTTTTGCCATTGATTTCAGTGGGAACAGGCACATTGCCTTGATTTTAACAAAGGGGGGGAAAAGTTGTCTGCTCTGTCTTGCAATATCCAAAGATAGATTAAAGTCAAACATGGCCCACACTGATGGAAAACATGATCCCAAAAGCACTCTCTAGCGATATACGAGGTGCTGCTGGGAAGAAAAATGGTGTGATCCCCCATTCTGAGCAACACAGCACGTCTACAAGGCAAAAAAAATGCTGCGGCAGCAAGTCTTGGAGCTGGGGTCTACAGAGTCATGCTTGTGGGGCTTGGGCTAGAGTGCTAAGAATAGCTGTGTAGATGTTTGGGCCCAGGCTCTGACACCCAACCCTTTCTACAGGCTTCAGAGCCTGAGCCTGGAATGAGGGCACCTCACTACCGCCTGCTCTTAGTGTGAGGGAGCCTTATCTGGCCTTATCTCCAACTCCACCGGCCCCAGGCAACATAAGCACTCCCCTCTAGGTCTGTGCAAGCTCTGCTGTCTCTCTGCAGGCTAGTGATGGGCCCACATACACCAACCTCCAAGGCCTCTGAACATCTCCCTGCAGTGTCCAGCCCCTTTTCCACTGGACTTTCACAATGTTCATAGCTTCGCTGTTCCCAAACAAGCACTTGCTGCTTTCACCTCAGATCATTGATCCGTTGAACATGCGGCACTCAGACACATTTGTAGTGAAAACAAGTAAACGTTTATTTAACAAAGTAGAGTGATTTGAGAAGTAGCAAGTCGAAGTATTGGAAGCAAATGGTTTACCTATAAAATAAAATCGTAACATGCTTTCTAGACCCTAGACTTATTTAACTAGATACTTTTCTGTCTTGTAGAGCAAAGTTCCCCCAAAACCCTTCCAGTGTCTTACACCCAGGCTTGGTTGTGATCTTCCATGAGACAAGCCATGCTGTCAGCTTGTCTCCTCAGTGGAAAGATGCACAGAGTGCTTCTCTGCCCCCTCAGTTATACCCCCCAGTCCACTGTCCTTACTTGTAAACCGGATGCTGCTCAGCACCCGCGGGTGGTTTTTCCTGTGTGCTCCTTTCTTGTCGATTTCACTATCTCTTGATTAGCGTTTGGCTCAGCCTGAGGCTAGGGCTCCATTGTGACGCAGACACTACACAATACACACCTGACCAGGTGGAGAGAGAGAAGCGTCGCTTCCCTCCTCCCTGACAGTGTTCAGTAGCTGGTTCTTCCTTAAATTCTATGTAAAAATCATCCAATAAGAAAGAGAGGGACTCAGATCTAGTTAAACCCATTTTAAGCAACCTCTCAAGGGCTCAGCAAAAACTGGTTACTAACCAACCAAGTGAGGAGAAATGGTGAAGGTAGGGTGACCAGATAGCAAGTGTGAAAAATTTGGATGGGGAGGGGGGACGGTAGTAGGAGCCTATATAAGAAAAAGTCGTGAATATCGGGATTGTCCCTATCAAATGGGGACATCGAGTCACTCTAGGTAAGGATTGCTACTGCTGAATACAAGGGGCAATTCGAGCCCTAGGAGAGACTCATTCTTGCATATGGACCCAACCTTACAGCTCTCAGGCTCCAGGGGCTCCTGTCTCCCTCATGTTACATACCACAGATGCTGGAAATGGAGTTATGCCCTTTCCCTTTTGCAGGGGCTGGGCCACCCTTCCTTACCACTCCTCTGCGAGTTTGTATTGTCCAGGCAGAGGAGGGGCTACAGAGAAATTCTGGCCAGGCAGCTCCAAGCTGTAACGTTAGCAAGAGAGGGGCGGGTGTCTGAGAAATAAACAGAGAGAGAGAGAAGGGGAACGGGTGGAGGAAACTAGGGAGACAGAAATAGCAAAGAGTGAGAGAACAGGAGCAGGAAAAAGAGGCAGGGGTGAGAGTTAAAAACACGTTGGGAGGGGGGCAAAGGGAAGAGAGATCATGGAGCTGCTCCTGTGGCTCTGGTCCCAGCTTCGATCCTGCGGGAACAACCTCCCAGCACTGGGCATAGCCCTCACAGTCTTCGCTCTGCTATTTGATTTCCTGAAGCGCAGGAAGAGCTGGAGTCGCTACCCACCAGGGCCGACCTCTCTGCCTTTCATTGGGACCATGCTGCAGATCGATTTCCACAGCCCGCACCGCTCCTTTACCCAGGTCAGTGCCAGAGGGGCTGGAGAGCACAGCTACGGTGACCAGATAGCAAGTGTGAAAACCTGGGACGGGGTGGGGGGTAATTGGTGTCTATATAAGAGAAAACCTGGATTTCAGAACTATCCCTATAAAATCGGGACATCTGGTCACCATAAGCACAGTGCTGGGGAACAGAGCTGGCCCGGGCTGGTAGTTCGTTAATCCAGCTGGTGCGGGCTGGAGGGGTTATTTTACATGCTGGGGCTTTTCCAACACAGCAACAGTCAGTCCACTAGGGGAGGAGGGGCTCTAACGCTCTCTGATTATCTGCTGTGACTTTGCTCTGGCTCTAGGGTCCAGAGGGCAACATTCCACTCCCAAGTCCAGTAGAATTCTCTGCACATGTTGTGATAGCGCTGGAGGAGAGTGATCCCCACTACACAAACACACACACACAGGGGAACACCCAGACACACTGACTCTTTACCTTCTCCCTGTAATTTCCGTTGGAGACATTGTAGTGTGCTGGGCTGTTGCACAATATTAGCACTGTTAAACAGCTGCTGCATTCCACCTCAGAGATGTCTGCACTTCAGTGGTGGGTGAAGCGGTCCCTTTATGTACCATTTATATCCTCTGGGATGAAAAGGGCTAGTGAAAGATTTATTATATATGAAATGCATTTGTCTCTGCTCAGATCCATTAATTCTCTGGTTTGGGGATGTCGATGCATGGACGACAGCTTCCTCGTAAGTCATTAGAAATGATTCAGAGTCTCAGCAAAAGTGAACAAAACTGTAATCTCCAGCTATACAACTTTAGGATGTGCTTGCTGGCTGTGTCTGCACTAACAAGAGCACACACCACCTCTGCAGGGTTAGTTGTTACAAGTGAATGCTTTGCCCTGTCTCCAAGGCAACTACTGATGTAGCTTGAGGCAACTAAATCATATTATGTTTTGTGATTGTAGTTTCCAAACTCCAGAGGCCCCTTTTGTAGGCTGGTACCGTTCAACATTCCAGCCAC
Organism: Terrapene triunguis; assembly: GCF_002925995.2. Classification (NCBI taxonomy): domain Eukaryota; kingdom Metazoa; phylum Chordata; order Testudines; family Emydidae; genus Terrapene; species Terrapene triunguis. The sequence goes on from NW_020715716.1 coordinate 14,764, forward strand.
AGGGAAACTGGGTCTGGTTCTTGTTTTGACCATGTGGTAGGAAGAGTTTTTGAGTTTCCAGATCAAATCGGATGATGACAATGCTAATGTTGCCTGCCTAAAAGGCCTCGAGATATGGCAAACAGGGTTCGTCGCCCGGTGTGCTTGGCACCAATAAAGACACCGAGGGGAGAAAGCAAGCCAAGTTTATTTCAGAGCTCTGAAATGGCACTAGGAGACCAGCATGTCTCAAATGCAGTGCAACACATACAAACAACTTTTACCTTTTATACTCCAAGCTGTTTGTGTAAGCCTTTGTCTGTTACTCCCTCTTACCCCTCCCACCCCTCCCTTCTCTAGCAGTTACAGTTAGAAAAATTCCCATTCGTCTGCTTATCTTTTGGCCTTGCAAGGCCTGTTTACAGCAGTCTGAGCAAAACAGCAGCTGTATGCTAGAGAAAAGCTGACCCTTACATTTCTGCTTCAGCATGTAAGCAGTTAGCATAGAAGTAGGTGAGAGTTCACAAAATGGAGTCTTGTGGTTCACAGACCCAGAGCAGAAGAGCTTCATCGGCTCTTTGGCCTTCTACTCCCCTGAGTTACCTGGTAGCTATGCCTAGTGGACCCCAACACTAACAACAACACTTTTGACCTGTAGTTGTTTTAACACCACTTTTTTAGTAACAACATATTATTCCCTTTTCTGCCCCTATTTCCATTTCACACAATTTCATTTTGCTTTCTTGCATTTCTCACAGAACAGAAACGAAAACAGCTCCTTTTACATACAGAATCATAGAAATTAAAGATAGAAATGGTCTATTCTTATCCACCCCTCTATTTTCTAGTCAGTGGTATGCCCCTGAGGGCTTTATCCATTTTTAATGACCAGCAATGAGGCTTTCATCACTTCCCCTAGGAAACTATTCCCCAGTCTGATAGACCTCTTGCTGAGGATTTGTTTCTTGATGTCCAGAGTAAATTCTCCATTATTTAGTTTCATTCCATTACTCCTTCACCCAACCCTAAACAATTTCCCTCCATCCTTTGCATTTGCACCTTTCAAATACTTGCAGGCAGAATCATAGTCCCCTTCCTTAGATATCTGACCAGTCTATATATTTATATCATTTTATCTTTCCTCATGAATCAGCTCATCCAGCTCCCTAAGCTAGGCACTGTTACAGACACATGTGCCTTATAGAAAAGGACTCTCATCTGCTTGTCACACAGTGCCTCTTTGTGTGTCATCAGCATCGTTGGCTGATGCCCAAGTGGCTTTGAGGAAAGTTGCTGTACAAAAGCAGGAACACAATCCGTTGTTTTTTTGTGTTTTTCACATACACATAAAACAACTACTTGTGGTTTTTCTCTCCCCAAATTCTTGGTTCAGAAGGGCATTTTCTCCCATCTGTGTGGACAATCCTCAAGAAATCCCCCAAATAGCTGAAAATAGGTTAAATTTTGGACGTAAACTATTTGATAATTGCTTTAAACTCTTCTGCTTTGAGCTCTGCAATGCCTGTCTGTCACCAGGGTACAGTGGCCCTGCTGCTCGCTTACAAGAGGCACACTCTGTGCTGGTGGAGTGGTGCAAAGTAGCCTCAGAGCTAGTGTAGCCAGCCACAGCGTGTTCCGTCAGGACAGAGGGATAATCCGATGCTGTAGGCTGGCATAGCAATTCCTACAGGATGCTTTCCTGTAGCCAAGGCACGGGCCAGGGTTCCCCTGTACCCTGCAGAATCCCATCTGCTGTAACTGCCTCTCATGGCCATTGAAAACTGCCATAATTTAGAAAGGCCTTCAGGCTAATCTAAATTACTACAAGGGAATGGGACGGGACTGGCACACGTGATCAGGAGAGTCCAGAGGTATCTTAAAGAACTTTGCACTACCCTCTCCTGCGTTGCACCACACAATGGTTAGCTGCAGGAAAGGAACCAGGTTAGTAATTACAAAACTCAGATTTGCAGCTGTGGGGAAATAGAGCAGGGGGGCCTTCTTTTTGATAGCCAGAGCTTTGAATCTGTGGGCCCCAAATAAACCCTCCAACAAAGATCTGTTATGCTAACTACCCTTACACAAAGCAGGGCCCAGGGCAGGGCCTGAACTAGACTAAACTGCACAGTTTTCTGCCAAACTCGGTCAAGGGTCATGTCCAGAGGAGGGAATGGGAGAATAAAAAGCCCCCGCAGCAGTACTAATGAAATATGTTCATGACTGATGAAATATAATAACCGCTTGTGTGAAGCAATAGGTAACTTTAGCTAAATGCAAACTGACTCATGCAGCTTCTCCTTTGGGTCATCCGTGACCCACTCCGTGACTCCAGCTATCTGCAAAAATAGCCAATCATAGATCCTCTTTAGGCGTCCCATGGAACCCCCCCCCTTAATCTTTAACCAAAAGACCCCGGAAAATAACGTGTCTTGAGAAATGTACCCAAACTGGTGCCAAGTACCACCCCTGGGGAAAA
>NW_020715717.1:0-4524 GCF_002925995.2 Terrapene triunguis
TCAGTACTTGAATGGGATATCTCCTGTGCAAAGCCATGTGCTGCAGGAATTAGTGTAGAAGGCTCTCTGTGTCGGTGGTTAAACCAGTGCCACACCAGGGTTTTAAGGAACAATGTACGCTTGGGTCAGTTATCCTTGAAGACACCAAAAGAGATCCTGACTGCTGGTAGTTGTTAAAGTCCCCACGTGACTTTCACAAGATCCCTGGCCAAATTTCAACTTGGTTAGTTATGTTCTGTTGACATAAACTCTTCCTGCACCTTCAGCTGACAATGGTGGTATTCTTCTCTCCCTGTGTAAGTGGCTGTGTAGTGCTGCTGTGAGTTGTTCCACTCCAGAGGTGGCTGCACATCAGTGATTTGCTAACAAGCCCAATAGAGTGCTCTGAGATCCTTCTCAGTTAGAGAGCGTACAGAAATGCAAGATGATTTTTTCAGGCTTGCTTTCCAGCAAATTTAAGTGTCATCTGGCTTCCAACAATATATTTTCCCTTTTTCTTTTCTTGGCAGCTGAGTAAAAAATATGGAAATGTCTTTAGTCTTCAGAACTGCTGGAGTAATCTGATAGTAGTGAATGGATTCAAAGCAGTAAAGGAAGCATTGGTCCAGAAATCAGAGGACTTTGCTGACCGACCATACTTTCCTATATATGAGCACTTGGGTTATGGAGAGAACTCCGAAGGCAAGTACCTTGGAAACTACCGTAGTTCTCTGGCAGTGTTGCAGGGGAACTGGCTTTATCATTTGAACTCCTGGAGAGGTTAAAGGGGACTTAAGGAGTGAACTGTCTCCTCTCTTGTCCCTCTGCTGATGTTCCTTTTGCTGGAGTCTTCCCCCGACACTACCTCTCGTGAGGAGGAAGTCAGGTTAGATGAAAATGGGGACTCTCCTTCCCAACTGCAGCGCTGCAACAACTACTAAGACGTGGCCATTCTGAAATGTTCAGTAGAATGTACATGCTAATCAATACTGATTGGCTGCCATTATCAGAACGGGCAGTTTCCTATCCCTCACCATATGCATGTACCTTCCTCGGCTTGTAAAAGAAATAACTTCCTTCTGAGGAACCTCCAGGACCCAAGAGTGAAAGTGTGGGAGGGTAGAAAGAAATGCAACCTAAAAGGGAGGCTTGTTGGGCTGGAATCATCTCAGGTTATCCCAAAGCACTTTCATAACAAAGATTAGAGCTGGAAAAATATCTATAGAGTCACATTTTCTCAACCATGGGCAGTGTGTGAACCCCCAATTTGGGGAGACTAGTCCCCTGCCCTGCCCCAAGCTCCCTACTGCGGCATGAGAAGCCCCGCCCAAGCCACCGCCTGCCTGAGCCACCCCAAGCCCAGGCTGGCTGGAGGAGCTCTGAGTCCTCCCACTGGCCCGGGGCCATGGCGGGGAGTATTAGCAGAGGTTTGGGGAGGCTTAGCCTCCCCCAGCCTCCATTACGCACCACCTATCTTCTCAACCTCACCCTGGCCCATACTCTGGCCAGTGCTGGGATGCTCCCTATAGTATGTTCTCCAGTGCTTTGTCCAATCCAATCTTAAATGACTTGTGATGGGGCATCCATTAATTCCTTTGAGAGACTATTGAGTAGTTTAATAGATCTAATCATTGGGAAATGTTTTCTCACATCCAACCTGAGGCTCACACCCTTAGAGTATAGCATGGCTTAGCTCCATTAACTGCATCAGGTTATACCAGCTGTGGATCTGGCCCTGAATTTCATGCCATTACTCCTAACTATAGCTTGGAGCTCCCTGAATAATCCCTCTCCTTCTGCACTAACCACCTACACCTCTGAAGGATGCAATAATAGCTCCCATTAGTTGCCATTTGGCCAAGCTACACTTGGTTCCTTTTATCCTTCCTCAGAAGCCAGTCCCTCCAGCCCTATTTTGTTGCTCTCCAGTGAATGTTGCATAGTGCTTCCCAGAGGTGATTATGTCTCTTGTTTATTAATATTTTCCAGGGGTGGTGCTTGCAAGATATGGTCAGGCCTGGAAGGAGCAAAGGAGATTTGCACTCTCCACCTTGAGGAACTTTGGGATGGGAAAGAAATCCCTGGAGCAGCGTGTGACCGAGGAAGCTGGGTTTCTATGCTCTGCGATCTGTTCTGAACAAGGTTTGTAGCATCAAGGGAGATGGGGCAGGGGACCAGTGTGACTTCCATACATAAGGAAATGAAAGGATAATATGATAGCCTGACAGATGTTTTAACATGAGAGTTTGTGTTGGGAAGTAAAAAAACCAAACAAACAACCCAACATCTCCAATTGAATGTGCAAGGGGAATTTTAGGTTGGTAGAATGTAATTACCTCAGCTGGAATCTGGTGAAGGCATCAACACTAACATGCTTCCAAAACATGCCATGAAGTCTTTAAGGACATCACTTTTATGCCTCAACTTAAAAATGTCTGTAGCAGCCCAGTAACATCTGTCTGTACACAGCAGGCACGGGTTCAGTACTGAGGCAGAGATGAGTACTGTTACTGGCACACAGTTCTCTGTTACTCCCACACTCTAGAGGCACCCACTTTACCCAGTTCTTAGGGCTCAAGATATGTAACCCTCTTAATTTAGACACCCACCCTTACCCTATTCCTAGGGCTCAGGGCGTACTGTTTGCGGGTTTGCAAGACCTTTTACCCGTGAAAGAGCCTTACACTGTAATAATCTCTATTTATTAACAATTACCAAGCAGAATAATCCTGGTCAGGCAGGCGGACTTTCCCCCTGTTGGCCTTGCAAGGGCAATCTCGTCTGGATTCTGGTTGCTGCATGTCATGGTCGTGCAGAGGATTCTTTGCAGCTTTGATCTTAGGCTGTGTCTTAGCTGTGAGTTCTTCTTCCAGGTCTTTCCTCCTTCTTATCCTTCTGTTCCTTCTCCGCTGGTCTCCTTCTTGGACCCCAGTTTATATAGTGAAACTTGAGTCCTGCTTAGCTATATTAACCAATCATTTTACTAACCAATTCTAACATATTGTAACAAAATTCTCTAACCAACCAGACCCCGTCACCTTAACTAATTTACACCTAGCAAAATTAATTATGTAACAGACAAAAACAAAGAACCAGACAGAGATCATACACACAAACAATAGAGAAGTGGGGACCATAAAGATAAAACAAGAAAGAAATGAGGATTTGACAACCACAACTATTGATAAGTGATTTCATGCCAGACAGGATGCTATCAAACTAAGTTTTCTTTAACCATCTTAAGATCTGTTTCTTTATCTGGTGATAGTGGGTGCTATTAGGACAGGATCGCCTTCTTAACAGCCCAATATTACATTGTTTTAATGTATTTTAGATGGAATGTGAAGATGTGACTTCTTAGCTAATGGCTGCTCCTTCCTAATATGGCTGCAGACAAAGGCCTTATCCCTACAGTACCACTGACTGAATCTGCAACAGCACAAACCTGAAATTCTTAAGTTTTCCATGGTGGTCTCTCTTCCAAGTATTGACCAGGCCCAACCCTGTTAGTATGTGGGGCATCTTTAACTTCCCCAGGTTACATGAGCGTGGACTTTAAACTGGTTTGTTCCATAAGCAGTCTTGAAATGTTAGAGGTTCTTGCTCAGTATGTTCCATGCAGCGAGGGGCAGGCTACAATGATGTTGTGACTCCTAATGTCTTTGGTTGGTCCTGTATGTTTTTCAGGTCGTCCTTTTGATCCACATTTTCTTATAAACAACGCAGTTAGCAATGTGATCTGCTCCCTCGTCTATAGTGAGCGCTTTGACTATGACAATAAGAAATTTCAGAGGATGCTGCATTTGATTGAACAGGCCTTGAACGAAGAAGGTGGATTCCTGCCCCAGGTAACTCAGCATGTATGATTTGGTCGGTAAGAAGCTGCCATTTGATTGATCAGTAAGATTGTAGTTTAGTGATTCTTTTCTGGGAGCCATAGGGTGTGGTTTTCTCTCTCTCTCTCACTGTATTATCTTAGCTCCTTCTCGTAGTACCTTGGCTGCTGCGCATCCCTGGAGTGCCACAGAGCGTCTTTCGATCCCAAAAGGAGGCCCTGGACTTCACAAATGAGCTTGTGAAGGAGCACAGGACGACCTGGAATCCTACCCAAAAGAGAGACTTCACTGATGCTTTTCTACAAGAGATAGAGAAGGTAGGAGGAGAAGGGCAGGTGTAGATCTCTTTGACTCCGTGAATATATTAGTGATGGGAACACTCCCTGTTAGCTTCCCTCGTTGTGAAGTTTACAAGCAAAATCCTATTGCTAATAGAACTGCTATGAACAGCTCCCTGTTCTATTTCTTCTGGTTTTCCCTTATCTAGTGAGTCTAATGAGTTCATGCTCAGAAATCAGCTGAAGAATAGGCTGATAGTTGGAACTTTGTACCGAGGCAGTGCCGCACTCTAGTGGGTGCCGTATCTGGGTCCTTCGCTCTCTTGGCTGTGGAACAGCCCTGACATAAGCCGACCATGTACAGTTTAGAGACACTTTTTAATCGTTTTGGCAAAGATCACAGTGAAGACTTCCTTCATCCTTCCAAGTCA
>NW_020715718.1:0-2084 GCF_002925995.2 Terrapene triunguis
GCGCTGTGATCCGAACCTTTTAAGGTTAGACTCATTTGCCTGACGCCTGTTTGTTTTGTGTGTGTCCGTTCTGTAACTTGTCTGTTTAAATTCTTGCATCATGCTGCGCTATCTCTATCATTGTTTACTTAGGCTATAAGCTGGGGGGGGGGCGTAGGGAAGTGTCTGTTTTGTGGTGTGTACACGAGGGTCTTAGACCCGACGGTTTCTTTGGGACAGCCTCGGTGAAATTACTGGGACATCCGTCTGGCAGTTAAACACTTTTAGAGTGCCAGCCCAGAACAAAACAAGTTTCGGATGACAGGAGATTATTCAGGCAGGAACAGAGGCTGAATAGGCTGTGTGGTCTCTCCGGAACATAAAGGAAACCGTTACTAACCATGAGAACAAGGAGTACGCCAAGCTCCTATGCTTTGCTTTTTAAGCTTTCTACTTTGTCTTAGTCAGCTTTGTGGCTCTTGCCCTCTGGGAGGTGGTTTCCCCAGGGGGGAGTGAAGGACCGGCTGCTGAGGAACCCCGGGAAAGTGGACTCCACCAGCAATAGGCTGTGTGGCTGGGTAGGACTGTTATAGCAAAGATCCCGGTTTAGGTGTGGTGTAATTGTGGGTCGTAAAGTGGTTCCGGGACCTGCTACGGGCGGGGCAAGGGGCCTAGAATAGCGGAGACCCCCGCTTTGTGTGAGTAGTAGGTCCCCACCCTTTTCTGCCCATTAAGTGACGATTGCGTCCCTCCTTGCTCGGAGAGCGGAGAGGCCCTGGGAATCCGTCCGCGTACTCCTAGGTAGTAGAGTATCCCATCCCGTTCTCTTGAAGGCGGGCCGGTGCTCTCTACTGGGGGAGGGGTGTACGGGGACCAAGTCTTTCCTAATCTTCTGTGTGGTTGACCTACAACCGAAACCCTTCCCCAAATCTTCCTTTGGGAGCATGAACTCGCGTATGGAGTGAGCTCCCTTCCCTTCCTTTGGAGCATGGACTCGCGTATGGAATGAGCTCCAGCCCCTGAAAATCGTTTGCCAAAACCAGGGGCAATCGGGCATCCTACCCCGTTCCTCTCAGAGGCGGATTGGTAACTCGTTGCCGGACAGGGTGCAGGCGAGGACCCCCCCCCCTTATAAATCCTCCCCAGTGGTGTGAATGTTGGGAGGGGTTGGCCTCACCCCGAGTAACGGAGGCTAGGAAAATTGGTCTCGCCTGGAAAGGAGACTAAGGCTTATTGCTGTGTTTTAGTGTTGTTTAACTATTCTTCAAGCATGATAGCAAGTGTTTTAGTGTTGTTTAACCACTCTTTAAGTATAATAGTAATTGCTTTGTTAAATAATTAATCCTCTTCTACAAGGAGGGTTGGTAAAAACAGCCCACCCTCCTTGCTGAATTGATAGTAAAACAATGCCTGTGCCCAAGAAAAAAAAGGATTGGGCCCAAACGGGCAGGCAACCGCAGTTTAAGGAAGTTAAGGGGGGGGGGGTGAGGGGTTAACTCTGTAGTTGCTTGTGGAAGTTAAGTAATTGCAGAGTTGGCTTCTTGCTTTCTTTCTTTTATAATAGTAATTGCTTGAATAATGGTGTGACGTTGTGCAGTCTATATGGTTTTATAAAAATTTGATAATAAGTCAATATAATGTAACTGGAATAGTTTTAGAGAAAATACGGTAATAAGTGAATATAACGTAACTGGGATATGCTTCATGCAAAAGGTCTCTTGTAAGGTATCATTACAGAGCTTATAATCTACTGAGTATAATCATCTGATTTGTATAAATGTACCACTCTTGTATCTAAAACTAGAAATATAAAATGTATCTCTCTATCAGTGTTATAGAGGGCGAACAATTTATGAGTTTGCCATGCATAAGCTTATGCAGGGTAAAACGGATTTATTTGGGTTTAGACCCCATTGGGAGTTGGGCATCTGAGTGCTAAAGACAAGCACACTACTGTGAGCTGTTTTCAGGTAAACTTGCAGCTTTGGGACAAGTGATTCAGACCCTGGGTCTGTGTTAGAGCAGACTGGAGTGTCTGGCTCAGCAAGACAGGGTGCCGGAGTCCTGAGCTGGCAGGGAAAACAGGAGCAGAAGTAGTCTTGGTA
>NW_020715719.1:0-2705 GCF_002925995.2 Terrapene triunguis
GGAGTCCTGAGCTGGCAGGGAAAACAGGAGCAGAAGTAGTCTTGGTACATTGGGTGGCAGCTCCCAAGGGGGTTTCTGTGATCCAACCCGTCACAGGCACCAACTGAGAAACCTAGATAAATAGCTCCATGTAGACGAAGGAATGTCAGTGCAGAGGTGTCATGGGGTTGCTGGTCCCTTTAATTGGAGTCTGGGCCCAGGCTACGTATGGGAAGCTAATTTAAAAGCAAAGAGCCCTTGTAGGGCAGATGATTGTCTGTCAGGCACCTGGCCCTGATCAAAGGCCATCAGGACTCAGTGGCAAGGAGGGGCTCTTGGGACAGGCCCGTTCTGTTGCTGCAGGAGGAGACCTACAGACTGTTTAACTCTCTAAGCTGTCAGGTAAACTGATGGAGTAGAAAGGGTCCAGCTTTAGCCCCCAGCTCAGCCAATCAGCATTGAGACTCTGCGGGGCGGGAGGCTGAGGGGTCTCACCACATGGCCCAAAGGATGGCCCAGCTCAGCAGTGGGGATCACTGTCAGAGCACTCTTCCTGTCCCATGGCTTTGTGAGGGCCTCCCACAATGAGGGCTGGAGAGCAGCCCCCTCCTCGCCTGTGGAGGGAGGGAAGAAGGGAAAAGGGAAAACAAAAGAGACACAAACCCCAATGTCCCCAGTGACTCTAAGGGACAAAGGCCTAAATGGGGGAAAAATTCTCCCACCTTAACCTAGTGTTTTCCATGCCTAGAATTTGGCCGGCACCAGATGGCTCAGGCTGAACAGGTTCCAAACCGCTCTGAGGCTCTGACCTTCTCAACAGGGACGGCTGTTTTCCTGCTAAATCAGTAGTGGGAAAGGGGGAAACTCCGAAGAGGCTCCTCCTCGCGCTCACGTACCTGAACCTGAATTCTCGCTCAGGCCTCAAGGGGAGACCTCGGGAAGGAGACTGGCTGCAGCAAACCAAGGGGGGTCTCTGAGATTGCCCCTGCCCTGCAGCCTGTCCTGCCTGCCCGTTGCCATGGACTCTCTGTGAGGTCACCGCCTCCCAACCTCTTTTCACCAATCAGCCGAGGTGCTGCAAAAGGCCCTTGTGATGTCACTGCCACACCCACTCCTGTCCTGTGGGGCTAATGTCCTGCTCCTGGCCAGCCCCTTTCGATGTTTGAGCTGCTCCCCCTGTATCGCCACACACACACACACACACACACACTCACTCACTCACTGTTAGCTCTGGGGATCAATCAGGCTACTCATGAAAACATCAGAGGCTGCTCAATGTGCCACACTCCGGTTATCAGAGATTTCTAGACTTTAAGGCCAGAAGAGACCATTAGATCATATAATCTGACCCCTCCCCTCCCTGCCTCTTGTATAGCATCTTGTATAGCACAGTGGCTAGATATCACAGACCTCTTGTATAGCACAGTGGCTAGTTTTGGACCAAAGCACACTCTAGAAAGGCATCTAGTCTTCACTGGAAGACATCAAGAGATGGAGAAACCACCACTTCCCCTGGTAGTTTGGAGGAAACTGATGCAGAGAGGGGAAGGGAACTGACCCCAAGGCCACACCTGTGAGTCTGTATCATAAGACATACGCACAACGACACCGTGCTAAGGTCGTACAAGCAACCTTCATTCTGGTGTTTCCTAACGTTTAAAGGCCTGGTCTGCACACAGTTCTTGGTAGTTCTATAACTATTTTGGGTAGGGATGCATTTATTTACATCTCCCTTAATAGTTGTCCCAGTACAACTTCTACTGTGCACACAGTTATATCCTCATACAAGTGTCTTACACCAATATAGCTTATTCCCCTCACTGTACTGGTATAAAGCACCGTTATACTGATATGACTGTCCCCATACTAGGGGGGTTGTACTGCTTGAACTGTACTAGTAGAGCTCAAGCACTGCAACTTTCTAGTGTAAACAAGCCCCCGCTCACTATCACTCGTGCACCTTTATATTGAATTAGAACAAAAAAGTCAGGCTCTTGTTACGGGGGAACAGAGATTGCCTCCCCACAGGACAAATGACACTCAGATACTTGGCCCTCAGATCCTGTGGTGATGGGCACCAACTGAGAAACCTAGATAAATAGCTCCATGTAGACGAACGAATGTCAGTGCAGAGGTGTCATGGGGACTCTCGCCCTGTCAGAGTTCAGACAGCCAAACAGATGGAAACTTTTCCTGTGACTTTGTTTTATTTCCTTCATTCAGCTTCCAAGTCCACAGAACAGGCTTCCTTGCACATGGCATTTCCAAGGTGGGATAGGCCCATTAGCCAATCCTTTGTTTGCAATATTCCTTGACCCAGCTGATTTTGACAGTCCTTCTTGATGGGGTGAAGGAGGATTCCTGTGCCTGGGTTCACAAGTTCAGAGCAACCATTTGCAAAGTTATAAAGCAAAACTTACATATTTTCTTATGGTGCGGAACAGAGACATTGCAAGTGAGATTAATGCCTGCAGCAACTCACAAGCATTTCACAGAGTCTAAACACCAAATACATTCTTGTAAGACTAATACCTATTTTAGCAAACTAACATACAGGTGAACTGGTCTGGTCTCAAGCGATGAGTTTGTTAGTTCTTAACTAATGCCTGCAGCCTGGGCAAGAGCTGGCACCTCATTTGCCAGCATCACAGCCAATGCCCTCCACCGCCCCCAATCCCTTATGTCAGTAATTTTTATTTTGTGTGTATCTGTAGCCAGCACTACTA
>NW_020715720.1:0-2085 GCF_002925995.2 Terrapene triunguis
GCGCTGTGATCCGAACCTTTTAAGGTTAGACTCATTTGCCTGACGCCTGTTTGTTTTGTGTGTGTCCGTTCTGTAACTTGTCTGTTTAAATTCTTGCATCATGCTGCGCTATCTCTATCATTGTTTACTTAGGCTATAAGCTGGGGGGGGGGGCGTAGGGAAGTGTCTGTTTTGTGGTGTGTACACGAGGGTCTTAGACCCGACGGTTTCTTTGGGACAGCCTCGGTGAAATTACTGGGACATCCGTCTGGCAGTTAAACACTTTTAGAGTGCCAGCCCAGAACAAAACAAGTTTCGGATGACAGGAGATTATTCAGGCAGGAACAGAGGCTGAATAGGCTGTGTGGTCTCTCCGGAACATAAAGGAAACCGTTACTAACCATGAGAACAAGGAGTACGCCAAGCTCCTATGCTTTGCTTTTTAAGCTTTCTACTTTGTCTTAGTCAGCTTTGTGGCTCTTGCCCTCTGGGAGGTGGTTTCCCCAGGGGGGAGTGAAGGACCGGCTGCTGAGGAACCCCAGGAAAGTGGACTCCACCAGCAATAGGCTGTGTGGCTGGGTAGGACTGTTATAGCAAAGATCCCGGTTTAGGTGTGGTGTAATTGTGGGTCGTAAAGTGGTTCCGGGACCTGCTACAGGCGGGGCAAGGGACCGAGAATAGCGGAGACCCCCGCTTTGTGTGAGTAGTAGGTCCCCACCCTTTTCTGCCCATTAAGTGACGATTGCGTCCCTCCTTGCTCGGAGAGCAGAGAGGCCCTGGGAATCCGTCCGCGTACTCCTAGGTAGTAGAGTATCCCATCCCGTTCTCTTGAAGGCGGGCCGGTGCTCTCTACTGGGGGAGGGGTGTACGGGGACCAAGTCTTTCCTAATCTTCCGTGTGGTTGACCTACAACCGAAACCCTTCCCCAAATCTTCCTTTGGGAGCATGAACTCGCGTATGGAGTGAGCTCCCTTCCCTTCCTTTGGAGCATGGACTCGCGTATGGAATGAGCTCCAGCCCCTGAAAATCGTTTGCCAAAACCAGGGGCAATCGGGCATCCTACCCCGTTCCTCTCAGAGGCGGATTGGTAACTCGTTGCCGGACAGGGTGCAGGCGAGGACCCCCCCCCCTTATAAATCCTCCCCAGTGGTGTGAATGTTGGGAGGGGTTGGCCTCACCCCGAGTAACGGAGGCTAGGAAAATTGGTCTCGCCTGGAAAGGAGACTAAGGCTTATTGCTGTGTTTTAGTGTTGTTTAACTATTCTTCAAGCATGATAGCAAGTGTTTTAGTGTTGTTTAACCACTCTTTAAGTATAATAGTAATTGCTTTGTTAAATAATTAATCCTCTTCTACAAGGAGGGTTGGTAAAAACAGCCCACCCTCCTTGCTGAATTGATAGTAAAACAATGCCTGTGCCCAAGAAAAAAAAGGATTGGGCCCAAACGGGCAGGCAACCGCAGTTTAAGGAAGTTAAGGGGGGGGGGGTGAGGGGTTAACTCTGTAGTTGCTTGTGGAAGTTAAGTAATTGCAGAGTTGGCTTCTTGCTTTCTTTCTTTTATAATAGTAATTGCTTGAATAATGGTGTGACGTTGTGCAGTCTATATGGTTTTATAAAAACTTGATAATAAGTCAATATAATGTAACTGGAATAGTTTTAGAGAAAATACGGTAATAAGTGAATATAACGTAACTGGGATATGCTTCATGCAAAAGGTCTCTTGTAAGGTATCATTACAGAGCTTATAATCTACTGAGTATAATCATCTGATTTGTATAAATGTACCACTCTTGTATCTAAAACTAGAAATATAAAATGTATCTCTCTATCAGTGTTATAGAGGGCGAACAATTTATGAGTTTGCCATGCATAAGCTTATGCAGGGTAAAACGGATTTATTTGGGTTTAGACCCCATTGGGAGTTGGGCATCTGAGTGCTAAAGACAAGCACACTACTGTGAGCTGTTTTCAGGTAAACTTGCAGCTTTGGGACAAGTGATTCAGACCCTGGGTCTGTGTTAGAGCAGACTGGAGTGTCTGGCTCAGCAAGACAGGGTGCCGGAGTCCTGAGCTGGCAGGGAAAACAGGAGCAGAAGTAGTCTTGGTA
>NW_020715721.1:0-2705 GCF_002925995.2 Terrapene triunguis
GGAGTCCTGAGCTGGCAGGGAAAACAGGAGCAGAAGTAGTCTTGGTACATTGGGTGGCAGCTCCCAAGGGGGTTTCTGTGATCCAACCCGTCACAGGCACCAACTGAGAAACCTAGATAAATAGCTCCATGTAGACGAAGGAATGTCAGTGCAGAGGTGTCATGGGGTTGCTGGTCCCTTTAATTGGAGTCTGGGCCCAGGCTACGTATGGGAAGCTAATTTAAAAGCAAAGAGCCCATGTAGGGCAGATGATTGTCTGTCAGGCACCTGGCCCTGATCAAAGGCCATCAGGACTCAGTGGCAAGGAGGGGCTCTTGGGACAGGCCCGTTCTGTTGCTGCAGGAGGAGACCTACAGACTGTTTAACTCTCTAAGCTGTCAGGTAAACTGATGGAGTAGAAAGGGTCCAGCTTTAGCCCCCAGCTCAGCCAATCAGCATTGAGACTCTGCGGGGCGGGAGGCTGAGGGGTCTCACCACATGGCCCAAAGGATGGCCCAGCTCACCAGTGGGGATCACTGTCAGAGCACTCTTCCTGTCCCATGGCTTTGTGAGGGCCTCCCACAATAAGGGCTGGAGAGCAGCCCCCTCCTCGCCTGTGGAGGGAGGGAAGAAGGGAAAAGGGAAAACAAAAGAGACACAAACCCCAATGTCCCCAGTGACTCTAAGGGACAAAGGCCTAAATGGGGGAAAAATTCTCCCACCTTAACCTAGTGTTTTCCATGCCTAGAATTTGGCCGGCACCAGATGGCTCAGGCTGAACAGGTTCCAAACCGCTCTGAGGCTCTGACCTTCTCAACAGGGACGGCTGTTTTCCTGCTAAATCAGTAGTGGGAAAGGGGGAAACTCCGAAGAGGCTCCTCCTCGCGCTCACGTACCTGAACCTGAATTCTCGCTCAGGCCTCAAGGGGAGACCTCGGGAAGGAGACTGGCTGCAGCAAACCAAGGGGGGTCTCTGAGATTGCCCCTGCCCTGCAGCCTGTCCTGCCTGCCCGTTGCCATGGACTCTCTGTGAGGTCACCGCCTCCCAACCTCTTTTCACCAATCAGCCGAGGTGCTGCAAAAGGCCCTTGTGATGTCACTGCCACACCCACTCCTGTCCTGTGGGGCTAATGTCCTGCTCCTGGCCAGCCCCTTTCGATGTTTGAGCTGCTCCCCCTGTATCGCCACACACACACACACACACACACACTCACTCACTCACTGTTAGCTCTGGGGATCAATCAGGCTACTCATGAAAACATCAGAGGCTGCTCAATGTGCCACACTCCGGTTATCAGAGATTTCTAGACTTTAAGGCCAGAAGAGACCATTAGATCATATAATCTGACCCCTCCCCTCCCTGCCTCTTGTATAGCATCTTGTATAGCACAGTGGCTAGATATCACAGACCTCTTGTATAGCACAGTGGCTAGTTTTGGACCAAAGCACACTCTAGAAAGGCATCTAGTCTTCACTGGAAGACATCAAGAGATGGAGAAACCACCACTTCCCCTGGTAGTTTGGAGGAAACTGATGCAGAGAGGGGAAGGGAACTGACCCCAAGGCCACACCTGTGAGTCTGTATCATAAGACATACGCACAACGACACCGTGCTAAGGTCGTACAAGCAACCTTCATTCTGGTGTTTCCTAACGTTTAAAGGCCTGGTCTGCACACAGTTCTTGGTAGTTCTATAACTATTTTGGGTAGGGATGCATTTATTTACATCTCCCTTAATAGTTGTCCCAGTACAACTTCTACTGTGCACACAGTTATATCCTCATACAAGTGTCTTACACCAATATAGCTTATTCCCCTCACTGTACTGGTATAAAGCACCGTTATACTGATATGACTGTCCCCATACTAGGGGGGTTGTACTGCTTGAACTGTACTAGTAGAGCTCAAGCACTACAACTTTCTAGTGTAAACAAGCCCCCGCTCACTATCACTCGTGCACCTTTATATTGAATTAGAACAAAAAAGTCAGTCTCTTGTTACGGGGGAACAGAGATTGCCTCCCCACAGGACAAATGACATTCAGATACTTGGCCCTCAGATCCTGTGGTGATGGGCACCAACTGAGAAACCTAGATAAATAGCTCCATGTAGACGAACGAATGTCAGTGCAGAGGTGTCATGGGGACTCTCGCCCTGTCAGAGTTCAGACAGCCAAACAGATGGAAACTTTTCCTGTGACTTTGTTTTATTTCCTTCATTCAGCTTCCAAGTCCACAGAACAGGCTTCCTTGCACATGGCATTTCCAAGGTGGGATAGGCCCATTAGCCAATCCTTTGTTTGCAATATTCCTTGACCCAGCTGATTTTGACAGCCCTTCTTGATGGGGTGAAGGAGGATTCCTGTGCCTGGGTTCACAAGTTCAGAGCAGCCATTTGCAAAGTTATAAAGCAAAACTTACATATTTTCTTATGGTGCGGAACAGAGACATTGCAAGTGAGATTAATGCCTGCAGCAACTCACAAGCATTTCACAGAGTCTAAACACCAAATACATTCTTGTAAGACTAATACCTATTTTAGCAAACTAACATACAGGTGAACTGGTCTGGTCTCAAGCGATGAGTTTGTTAGTTCTTAACTAATGCCTGCAGCCTGGGCAAGAGCTGGCACCTCATTTGCCAGCATCACAGCCAATGCCCTCCACCGCCCCCAATCCCTTATGTCAGTAATTTTTATTTTGTGTGTATCTGTAGCCAGCACTACTA
>NW_020715722.1:0-1114 GCF_002925995.2 Terrapene triunguis
GAGCTGCTGCTCGGGGTGTCAGTCTTCGGACTGCACCCCAGTGCACTGGTATGTATGTCAATAAACTGGCCTCAGGCTTGAGTCTTTGAACTAAAATGACTGTGTGGGGGTCTTTGACCACAACACAGCCAAGAACTTAGAAGCACGTCATTCTCAATGAAGTTTACTTGGTTTGCTTTGGTCTAAGACCTGAAAGTTGTTGGGCACTAGCTGAACACCTGCAATTCCATAGGTGCCCCCTCCTCAGGTTTCCCTTGAGTGTGGAAGAAGGTCAGGACTTTTATGCTTCTCCTTTCCAGGCATGTCTGGTCTACACACAGTTTTTGTATCAATTTAATGATTTCAGTCAGGGATGTGATTTTTTTCCTCTACCAAAATAGTTGAATCACAGCTGCATTAGGGCACTAATCAACACAAAAACATTTCCTGTTATCTGAGTGTCATTGCCACTGCCGTAATGCTCAGAACAGCGTTGGCTAGGATACCATCAGTGTCACATTACATTTCATAGCTGCAATAAGCCATCTTCTGGCTAATGTTTTTGGGGTAATGAACCACCCACATAGTTTCCTTGCCCATCTCTTAACCTATCACGCTGTCGGGAGGGGCTCAAGAGTGTGAGTGCCTGTCTCAGGGCAGTCTGTCAAAAACAGGGCAGACACCCCAAACTGGTGGTGTGTTATATAAGCAGATTTCACCAAGCCAGTAACTAATGTAAACTCCTGGACAGGAGTGTTGGAACCTCGGTAGAAGTGTATGGGACGGCAAAAGGCTCTGCCCCCTCTGTGGCCCTACCTCTCCTCTCTTCTTCCCCCGAGGCCCTGCCCTCTTTGTGCCTCCACCCCCTGCTCCTTCTCTTTCCCCTGAGGCCCTGTCCCCAGGCCAGGCTGGAAGCCTAAGCCTGGCTGTGATAAGAGCCACCCAGGGAGTGTTGGAACATACAGGTGAATTGGTCTGGTCTCAAGCGATGAGTTTGTTAGTTCTTAGCTAATGCCTGCAGCCTGGGCAAGAGCTGGCACCTCATTTGCCAGCATCACAGCAAAACGCCCTCCACCGCCCCCAATCCCTTATGTCAGTAATTTTTATTTTGTGTGTATCTGTAGCCAGCACTACT
>NW_020715723.1:0-1113 GCF_002925995.2 Terrapene triunguis
GAGCTGCTGCTCGGGGTGTCAGTCTTCGGACTGCACCCCAGTGCACTGGTATGTATGTCAATAAACTGGCCTCAGGCTTGAGTCTTTGAACTAAAATGACTGTGTGGGGGTCTTTGACCACAACACAGCCAAGAACTTAGAAGCACGTCATTCTCAATGAAGTTTACTTGGTTTGCTTTGGTCTAAGACCTGAAAGTTGTTGGGCACTAGCTGAACACCTGCAATTCCATAGGTGCCCCCTCCTCAGGTTTCCCTTGAGTGTGGAAGAAGGTCAGGACTTTTATGCTTCTCCTTTCCAGGCATGTCTGGTCTACACACAGTTTTTGTATCAATTTAATGATTTCAGTCAGGGATGTGATTTTTTTCCTCTACCAAAATAGTTGAATCACAGCTGCATTAGGGCACTAATCAACACAAAAACATTTCCTGTTATTTGAGTGTCATTGCCACTGCCGTAATGCTCAGAACAGCGTTGGCTAGGATACCATCAGTGTCACATTACATTTCATAGCTGCAATAAGCCATCTTCTGGCTAATGTTTTTGGGGTAATGAACCACCCACATAGTTTCCTTGCCCATCTCTTAACCTATCACGCTGTCGGGAGGGGCTCAAGAGTGTGAGTGCCTGTCTCAGGGCAGTCTGTCAAAAACAGGGCAGATACCCCAAACTGGTGGTGTGTTATATAAGCAGATTTCACCAAGCCAGTAACTAATGTGAACTCCTGGACAGGAGTGTTGGAACCTCGGTAGAAGTGTATGGGACGGCATAAGGCTCTGCCCCCTCTGTGGCCCTACCTCTCCTCTCTTCTTCCCCCGAGGCCCTGCCCTCTTTGTGCCTCCACCCCCTGCTCCTTCTCTTTCCCCTGAGGCCCTGTCCCCAGGCCAGGCTGGAAGCCTAAGGCTGGCTGTGATAAGAGCCACCCAGGGAGTGTTGGAACATACAGGTGAATTGGTCTGGTCTCAAGCGATGAGTTTGTTAGTTCTTAGCTAATGCCTGCAGCCTGGGCAAGAGCTGGCACCTCATTTGCCAGCATCACAGCAAACGCCCTCCACCGCCCCCAATCCCTTATGTCAGTAATTTTTATTTTGTGTGTATCTGTAGCCAGCACTACT
>NW_020715724.1:0-14494 GCF_002925995.2 Terrapene triunguis
GGGTATTCTCGCACACAGCCCTGCCCAAAACAATACTCAGCCCAAAATCTCTGTGTGTGTGTGTGTGTGATACGCACTTTTTGTCTTTACTGGGGATTATGTTTACAGCTATGTTAATGGGAGAGTGAGTTCACACCTGTCAACCTGACCAGGGGTTTAATCCAAATTATAGAGGTTTAACCCAGCTCATACCACACACACACACATACACACTCAGAGACTCACAACAACAATGGACACAAACACACAGTCACATTTCCAGCACTGGAATGGGTTACCTAGGGAGGTGGTGGAATCTCCTTCCTTAGAGGTTTTTAAGGTCAGGCTTGACAAAGCCCTGGCTGGGATGATTTAGTTGGGGATTGGTCCTGCTTTGAGCAGGGGGTTGGACTAGATGACCTCCTGAGGTCCCTTCCAATCCTGATATTCTATGATTCTATGATTCCCGCCACACTCATATGTACACGCACGTTCACACAAATACACTCAGAGAGAGACAGACATACACAACAGAAACACACATTCACACTGTCTCTCTCACACACAACCTCTCTCACACACACCCACTGAAGCACACTTACAGACACATCAAGCTGGCAACCACAGAGATGCAACATGGACACATGGACAGTCCCACACACACAGTCAGACACACAGATAGTCACGTGCACATATGGACAGTCCCACCCACAGACAGACACACACAACCACACACATCTTAGTCCATTGTGGAAGCTCAATGGCTCAGAATCTGGGCTCCTTACCGGGGCTCTGGCTCTGGGTATAACCACAGTGTTTTGGGGGATACCTCCCCACACATCCTGTATCACCCCTGGCCTGTGCATCTCTCCTGACTCCCAGGTCCTCTCCCCTTTCTAGACCAGCTCCCCTTCCTGTCATAGCCATCTCCGCTGGGGCCCCCTACTGAGCCCCCTGCAGCACGGCCTACTGGGGGTCTATCTCTTGCCCACTCCGGCTCCAGGTGGGGCTGCTAGTCAGGGCATCTCTCTGGCTCTGTTTTAGCTCCTCTCCGCTCAGTTCTTGAGACCCCTCCGCGGGGGCTTTGCTCTTTACTAGGCAAGAAAAATGGCACAACACTCCATGCTCAGCCAGAACCAAGCTCAGCCCTGCCTCTCACACCCTCTCTATACCCAGCCCAGCAGGTTCTTCACCACCATGGAGGTTTCCAGTGGAACCCAACCTGGGCCATGGGGGAAGTTGGGAGACATACTGGACTCCACAGCATCCCCTGCTGCTCACTGAAGTGATGCCGATGTGGAGGGGTAGAGCTAGGGTGATGATAACATGACCTGGGCGGAAGTGGAGTGGGTGGGAAATCATCCACCTGAGTTATAAATGGATCATCATCCCATTTCTGATCATCACCTGGCAGAAAAAGAAGACCTTGAATTTTCCCCACACTTTGATTAGATTGAGACTCTTCCCAGACTGCGCCTCACTGAATCCTCCTTCACTGAGAAGCTGTACGGCTCTGGAATTCTGCTGTGATGCTGGTGTGAGCGGTGGGAAACCGGTGTGAGCGGTGGGATACTGGTGTTAGCCAGGGGATATTGGTGTTAGCAGTGGGATATTGGTAATCAAGGTGAGATATTGGTGTGAGAGGTGGGAAAATGGTGTGAATGGTGGGAAACTGGCATCAGTCATGGGATATTGGTGGTAGCAGTGGGATATTGGTATTTGAGGGGAGATACTGCTGTGAGAGGTGGGAAATTATTGTGAAATGTGGGATACTGCGGTCAGTCATGGGATATTGGTGTCAGTGGTGGGATACCGAGGTTAGCTGTGGGATACTGGTTTGAGAGCTGTGAAACAGATCTGATATGTGGGACACTGGGGTCAGTGGTGTGAAAGGAGGGACACTGGTGTTAATACAGGTGCCAGTGGTAGGATACTGGTGTTAATACAGGTGTCAGTGGTGGGATACTGGTGGCAGAGAAGTGGGATACTGGTATGAATGGTGAGAAACTGGTGTTAGCAGTGGGATCTTGGTGTCAGTGGTGGGATACTGGGGTGAGCAGTGGGAAACTGCTTTTAGAAATGGGATATCAGTGTCAGCCAGTTGAACAACTATCCCATCGCTTCACTGCCACGTAGGGGGAAAGGGCAGGTTCATGGGGCACAGACCGTGGAAGCCATGTTTGGCTCAGTAGCGCCCCCTGCTGCAGGTGAAAGTGATGGCGATATTAAAGGGGTGAATTAAGGTGATATTAACATGGGGGTGATTGGGCACCGCAAGGAAAACCCTGACCTGTATCTCCCCCAGATAGGGCAAGAGGTGATGGAGATGAGCTGGGGGTGGGGGTTATCTGTTATCCTGGGGGAGGGGGGTGTTTTTTACCTCCCCAATGCCCTGCCGGCACAAAGAAAGCCCAGCTGTTATCTCAGCAGGATTCTGCTATGGCCACCACCGTGACAGCCGGCTCAGCCGGCCCCATCACCATTATCAACAGGTTCATCACCCAGCCCCACACGCCCAGTGCTGCCATCCCGGCCAAACCGCAGCCCCTGGAGAAGTTCCACAAGGGGGAGCCGCTGGCCCTCGGGGTGAGTATCCTGCGGACTAAAAGGGATAACTGCTTTTGGGAGGCTTCCCCACCCACCTGGGACAATCAGCCAATGAGAGCTTGTTCTGATGATGTCATGGTTTGAAGGTGGTGTCCCATTGGCCAGATACTGGGGGATGGAATTCCAGAGGACGATTCCCTCCAGTGCTTAGGATACACTGGGTGGGTGTTTATGTGACCCAGCCCTGACTTCTTGCTGCCCCCATGTTTGCCCGGACATGAGCGTCGTGCCAGGGAGGAGCCTGGCCCAGTTACCCCAGAAACGCCAGCATGGTTCTTGCAGAGAAGGCAGCCGGCTGGGGCCAGCGTAATCCCCTGACAGTGGGCGCCTATTCCTCCTGTACCTGCCAGACCATGGGTCGCTGTCCCTGATCTCAGGCAGTGCTGGTGCGTCCCCCTGACCGTTGCTTTCCAAGCCCAGATCCCCCATGCCAAGCACCTGCATTCAGCCTGTCTATATTTCATCCTGTCTGACTTCCCTGGTGGGAGCCATGGGCTGGTTCACAGGGACTGTGGCTTCTGCTGGGATTATAATTCCCAAAATTTTGTGATGATAAACCCCATAGAAACATTACATTTGCCTCCGTCATGTCCCGGATCAGACTCACGGGCCCATCTAGCCCAGTATCCTTCCCAACTCTCCCTGCTGTGTCAGATCTGACCCATGGGCCTACTTACCCCTTCCCTACCATAAACTCGTAGTGTGGCCCTTGGGCAACTCCCTCAATCTTGCTCCATGCCTCAGTTTCCCTACCTGTACAATAGCGATAACAGCACATTTCTGCCTCCCAGGGGAGTGGGGATGGGGAGGATCAATGCATTAAAGACTGAGACTATGAGAGACTATGGCGATGGTAGGGCCGTCCCTAGGGGGGTGCGGGGCCCGGGACATCGGTTCCAAATTTCTAATCTGCCGGGGGCTGCTGCCCCCTGGCCCCACCCAGGCCCTGCTGCCACTCCACCCCTTCCCCCCAAGGCCCTAACCCGCCTCTGCTCCTTCCCAGCCCAGTTCTGCCCCCTCCCACAAGCACGCTGCGCCCTCCCTCCTCTCCCCTCCCTCCCAGCACCTCCTGATGCCGCAAAAAACATCTGATACATGGTAGGCGATAGGCGCAGATTGGCAGGGCCCACCGGTGGGCAGGAGGCGCTAGGGGAAGGGAGAGGTTCTCGTAGGGGGGGCTCCCCCCCCCCCCCCCCCCCGCCAGCTTGCCACTCGCCTCCCCATTCGCCTCCTCACCCCACTTGCCCACCCGCCTCCTGCCTCACCTCCCCGCCTGCGCGGGGCCCCGATTTGCCGTACCCAAGGGACGGCTCTGGATGATGGGCACCAGATAAATACCCAAGACAGAGGGACCTGTTAAGAGCACCAAGGGGAAAGCGACCCCTAGCGAGCTCGGGGTGCAGTGATGAAATTCTTGGCTTTGCTTCCTGGTAGATCACCCAGATCCTAGTTGGAGCCGTGCAGTTTGCTGTCGGGGTGGTGATGGCTATGGTCAACTCCTATTTGTGGATAATGGCATTGAGTGTGCACGTCCCGATATGGAGTGGGTTGCTGGTAAGTCTCCACCCCACCCTGCCCTCTGCCATCGGGTCACATGTAGGAGCAGGGAAGGATTGGAGCATGCTCAGTGCAGACAGATCCTTTGGAGAATCTAGCTGCCAAATTCTAACACATCTCCACGGAGCATGTGCAAATGGAAATTTTTCAAATGCTTATAATTTGGCCAAATTTGAGTGGACTTTTTATGGAACAGCAAAAGGCACATCCTTGTCCCTAGGGTGACCTCCCCCGCCACATTTCCAGGCCCTGCTCCAAAGCATGCAGGCACTAGAGCTTCTCAATGAAATAGTTGTAAGAATTATTTTTACCATGGGCAAAACAACATACTTTCCTCAGCCTCATTCTCAGCAATGGCTGAACAATTTGGACTGAAATTTATCCCCAAAATTGAGCCTGCAGCAGGCTGAGAATGGGAAATTTCAGCCCTAATAGTTAATGCTTGGCAAAGTTATCAGCACCTGAAAGTAGGATCTTATAATGGGATGTGTTGGGCAACCTTACCTCTAGGTGGCGCTAGCAGCAGACCCTACAATAGAATACGTGGGGCTCTAATCCCACCAGGCAGTTTGCCAGGGCGCCGGAGAGAACTATACAGACCTGCAGGGTCAGGCTGTGGGTGGATCAGCACAGACGTTGGTTCCCATGTGGCCACCGGCCTTTACCCTGTCTCCTGCTGGACTACCTCTCCCAAGCTCACCCTTGTCTAGTATTTCCCAGCATGCATAGCACCTATCCACCCCGCTGTGCTCCGTGAGCGCTAGACACAGGCACAGCCCTGCTTCTAACCCTTTCTCTCTTCCCCTCACAGTACATCATCTCGGGGGCCCTCTCAGTGGCGGCTGCAAAGAATCCCAAGATACAACTGGTACGAATTGATGCCTCAGTTTCCTTCCTTCCTTCCTATCTATCTATCCCTGTACACCCCCTCTATCTATCTATCCCACCCACCCCCACACACACCCCCTCTATCTATCTATCTATCTTATACCCACAATCACTCGTTCTTTCCAAAGTGTTTGAATTATTTGAACTGTACCTCAATCCAGCTTCGCGATTGAGCCCCTAAATGTTCTGTCTGAGCGAGGGTTTGGCCATTAGGCTGTACTGCTACAGCAATGGGAGTGAACATCATGATCACAATAATGGGATGTCATCGTGTGGGCTCTCCCCACAGCCAGGGTGGGGCTGGGCTCTGTGCCATGTTGCCCGCGTGTGTCCAGCTGGGCTCTCAGCGCACGCCTCTCTCCACCCCCGTCTCCCATCCAGGTGAAAGGCAGCCTGGGAATGAACATCATCAGCTCGGTGCTGGCCGGATGTGCCATGATCCTGTACCTGATCAGCTTGATGGAATCCAGGCATCAGAACAGGTGTAACTGGTACCCGGAGGAATGCATGGCTTATGTGAGTACTTGATACCGCAGCACGAAGGCAGGGCTGTCAGCGCATCCACCCCTGCTTCCACAGGGACCCACCTGCCTCCCATGGCCACCCCAGGGACTGCCTTACCCAGCTGGCAGGGGCCTTTCCTCTCCAAGGGTGCTGGCTCTGATCCAGCCCCAGGGCAGGGGCTGGGGAATGGGACATGAGGCCTTTCCTCTTATGGGGGTAGTTGCTCTGACCCCGCCCCAGGGTGGGGGCATGGCTGGCTTGGGGGGCAAGGTTGAGGGAATGGGACATGGGGACTTTGCCCTGTAGGGAATTCAACAGCTTCCTGTTGGCAGAAGGTAACCATGGCCTGCATCATGGTTCTGTTCCTGTTCACCCTCCTGGAATTCGTTGTCTCCATCTCCACTGCGGCCTTTGGGTGCAAAGCCATCTGCCGGAACAGCTACAGCGAAGTGGTAATGATGCGTCACCATGGGGCCTGTATTAATTGCAGGGACGGTGGAGGGGTCTAGTGGCTTACAGGAGGAGTGGTGGGAGCCAGGACACCTGGGTTCAATTTCCATCTTGGGATGGGAGTGGGAATCATAGAAGAGAATATCAGGGTTGGAAGGGACCTCAGGAGGTCATCTAGTCCAACCCCCTACTCAAAGCAGGACAAATCCCCAGACAGTTTTTTGGGTTTTTTTACCCCAGTTCCCTAAATGGTCCCCTCAAGGATTGAACTCACAACCCTGGGTTTAGCAGGCCAATGCTCAAACCACTGAGCGATCCTTCCCCCCCATCTAGTGGGCTAAAGTAAGTGTGTGGGGGTGGGGGGAGAGATTGGGAGCTAGGACTCCAGGGTTCTATACTGGGAGCACATCACTGGGGTGTTGCTGGGCTGAGAGGCACGCTTGAGTCCTGTCCTGATAGGTTTACCTTTTCCTGCAGTCTGTGGTCATTTACCAGAACATGGTGCCTCCAGGTGATCCAACTACTGCCACCAACACCCACACTGACGCTGTTGCCTGCACTCCTCCCCCTTACACGGACATCGCCACCCCATGAGCTGCTCCCTAGGGCAGCCACTGCCTGGATCACCAGCTCCTTACATACCGTGGAGACCAAAGCAGCAGAATGGGAACTGGTCATAGCTCCTCGCTCCCGACACTGAGCCTGCTGACCCCCATGCACTGATCACACTGCCCATGGCGAGAGAGATGTCTGACTCACAGCATCACACAATTGATCTGCCGGTCTCCTGGCCCTTTCCGTTCCACCCCTGTGGGTGGGATTTCAGCCCCAGGTCCCACACTCTATAACATGTCCAGGCTGTCTCCAATAAAACCTTTTTCTCTAATCATCCAGCCCTGATTTCCTTCGCTCCTGTGTTCAGTGGGGTCCCCTGATCCTAAGCCCCAGCCCCAGGTTGTTGGGGGGATTATCTGGACTGTCCCTGATGCCCCCCACTAACAGGGCCAGTGTGCCCTGGGGCCCAGGATGAGGTGCCTGGAGCGTGATGGGGAGCACGGCAGGAGGTTGGGTGGCAGGGGTGACTGTGAGAGCAGCTTTGGTGGGGGCTGTCGGAGAGAGACAGAACATGCAACAGAAAGAGAAAGAAATGACCAGAGCTGGGGATAGAACCCTGGAATCCTGGCTCCCAGCCTCCAACCCGCTATGGTTCTTCCCCATTCCCCTCCCAGCTCCCCCCACCCTTTAGTGACCTGGGACCTCCCCCACAAGAGAACTCGGCAGGATGATTCCCAGAGCACCTACTGATTGCGGGAACCCAGTCCTCGAGCCCACCCTCCCCCCAGCTCGCTTGGCCTCATCCGGCTCTGGGGCAGGAGACAGCTGAGCTGGGAGCCCAGCCAGGAGCCACAGGGCCCATTCTCTGAAGCCTCGGAACTTTTCACCCCAATGACCATCACTGATCTTTGACCGTATCCCCAGGCCTGGCGCCTCTGGGCCTGCATCTGTGCTCCAAAATCTGGGAACCTGCCCTGCCTTCATTTAGCATCAAGCTTTTAGGTTTGGTCTCATTCTCCACAAGGGACTCAATGCTTTGGAATGGGGCGGGGCCTCTGGAGAGGGGGTGGACTACCCGCGGGGAAAAATAAGAGCCAGTGTCTATGGCTCTGGGCTGAGGTGGACATGCACCAGTACGTGATGCATTGAGGCAGCCCATGGAGGGACCTCATGTCCGGTGTCCCAAAGTTGTGTACAAAAAAACACCAGGCAGACTTACCATGTGTTAAACAACCCTGTACTGGGACGGAGAACGGGATGGGCAGGGGTGGGGTTACAATTGCTAGGAGGGATATGAAACCGTAGTTAATAGTAAGAGCTGTGAGGTGCTCATTGGTCACTGGAAATTCTCCTGGTTTCCAGCCTAGTGCACCTTCCCCAAAGCTAGAGAGGGTTTTCTGTGGGAGGGCCTGTCTGTTTTGCACTCAGGGGTCTGGGATCTGTGCAGAAAAAAGTTGGAGAGCTGTTTAAGTATTGGGTTTGGGTGCTGATTCTGGGCACTAAACCCACCTCCTGACTGGGGCTCTCCAGTGCGAAAAGACTGAAGTGGACCATGCCTATGGATTTTTCCCTAGCTCTGTGCAAAGAAGTGTGATCAGGAAGCTGATTATTTTTAAAAAATTGTCATTTTGGGAGGGCTGTATGTCGAAAAACCTGTTAAAAACAGACTCCGAATTTGCATCACAAACCTTGCCATGGCCTTTGAACCAGCATGTTAAATTTCAAGGTAATCTGGCTAAGCATCTGGTCTTCAGAGAGGATTGAAAACCTCTGTCTCGCTGCAAAAAAGTATGATAAGCACGTTGAAATTTTAAAAATGGGTCATTTTGGGGGGTTGTATCTCAGGAACCCCTTTATAAAATGACCCTAGATCTGTAACAAAAACTTCCCCCCAGCCCCTGATTTGGTGTGCCAATTTTCAAGGTGCTCAGACAATGCTCATGGATTTTAGAACAGTTTGGATATCCCCGTCTCTGCTAAAATGTGTCAGAAAGCTGAAATATTAAAAATGGGCTGTTTAGAGGGGCTGTATCTCAGGAACTCCTTCATCTAATGACTCTAAATTTGCATCACAAACTCTGCCATGGACCCTGAACCAGCATATCAAATTTCAAGATAATCTGACTAAGCATGTAGGTTTCAAGAAGGATTAAAAGTCTCTGTCTCGGTGCAAAAAAAGCATGATAAGCAAGTTGAAATATTAAATATATGTTCTTTTGGGAGGGCTGTGTCTCAGGAACCCCTTTATTAAATTGCCTCAAATTTGCACTGCAAAGTGTATCCCAGGCCCTGAATTGGTGTGCCAATTTTCTAGGTGCTTGGACCATGCATATGGATTTTAGAACAGTTTGGATGTCCCCATCCCTGCTAAAATGCCTAAGAAAGTTGACATAAAATAAAGGGTCCTTTTGAGGGGCTGAATCCTGAGCATCCCTTTATCAGAGGACCCCCAATTTGCTCCACAGACTGTGCCCCAGGCTGCCAACCCACACAGCAGCTTTCGAGCTTATTGGCCTGCATGTGGAATTTTTTTGAGCGGTTTTGGCACAAGCCCCATGAGAAGGAAACGCCCACTTCTGAGCAGCTCGAGCACTCTGCTGCTGCATGGGATCCTCCATCTCCTTCCAGGGGCTCCCTGATTGGAAGGGTCCTGGTCCAGACTGAGCAGCGGGCTGGGTCAGAGCCCAGCGTGGTTACGGGGAGGAGCCGGGGGGTATTGGCGGGGTTGGAGGAGATGGTTTGTGTGTGTTGCTAGCTATGAACTGTGTGGGTGTGTATGTGAATTGCGTGTGTGGGTTTGTGTGAACTGGGTGTTGATATGAGACGTGTGTGTGTGAACGTGAATTGTCGAGGGGGGGGGCTGCGTGAACTGTGTGTTGATGTGAATTGTGTGTGTTTGGTAGGGTTGCAAACATGGCAATTCTAAAATCAGGGACTGTTTCTTAGCCCCCCTGCCCTCCTCCTTCCGATATTATCATTAATCATAACCAGCAGGACTCACCTACATTCGCCAGGGGTATTTCTTGCTGCTGGGGACATTGGCAGAGACTCTGTCAGTGGGGAGGCTGCAGCCCAGGAGGTCTGACCCCCCTGCCAGGCACAGGCCCTTCCTGCCCCTGGGCCTGGAGCGCAGCCCTGTCTGATTTCCCCGTGCAGCGCTGAAGGGCCGGGCTGGGCGGGAAGTGCAAAGATGCCCTGGTGAGTACTGGCCCCTGCTGGACAGGGCCCCCACTGACTCCAGCCCCCGAGCACGGCTCCGTCCGCTTTCCCTGTGCAGTTGCTGATGGGCAGGGCCAGTGTATGGGGCCGTGTGCCCTGGGGCTGCACTGAAGGCCAGGGTGGTAGGTAGGGTGACCAGACAGCAAGCGTGAAAAATCGGGACGGGGGTAGGGGGTAAGAAAAAGACCCAAAAATCGGGACTGTCCCTAAAATTGGGATATCTGGTTACCCTAGTGGGAGGGGAATGGAGAGATGCTCCCGTGAGTACTGGCCCTGCTGTTGAAATATGGGATAAAAGGCGTCCTGCGCTGACTGCGTCCGGGACAGGCAATTTTCTATTTAAATAAGGGACGTCCCTTGTCATACGGGACTATTGGCAGCCCTAGTTTGTATGAACTGTGCCTATGTTTATAGGAATTTTGTGTTTATGTGAATTGTGTGTGTGTGTGTATGTGTGTGTTTATACAAACTGTGTGTAAGTGTGACCTGTGTGTGTGTTTATGTAAGCAGAGTCAGGATGAGCTCTACCCTGACATCTGGTGGTGAATTGTGGCGAGTTGTGAAAAAGAACTTCAGGGCTGGTCTTGTCTGCATAGGCACACCCACGCTGCCCAGCATGAGCCCACAGCCGCCCAAATGGTCACTTTGGCTGCTGTGGGATCCCCGGTTTCTCTGTTACTGAGGCGGGGAGAATAAAGGGTTGTTACCCTGATTATGTGAATCAAGGACAATGAAACTGTTTTATGACAGAGGAACTTGCCATCGACTAAGTAGCACTTGCTAGACAAGGGACATGGGTTTCAAAACCCAGTGAATTGAGAGAGGTGGGGGGTAGGCATTTGTACTGGATGATATGTGCCCCCTTGAGGGGCTGAGATACCAATTACCCTTTTTCCCTTCTGTAAATGGGGGAGTTTGTGCGGGAGACTAAGAGAGCTAGGCAGAGGAATAGACAGGCTAGTGAAGGGAGTGGGTGGTGTTTTGCCAGTGTTCTGGTGCCCGTTGGGGTTTGTTTTGCTGTGGGTGGTGGTGTTTTGGTTTGGTTTGTGTTTCCTGGGCTAACAGGTTTTAGGTGGGAAGGCTGTGACTGATACAGAGGCAGCAGTGGAAGACACAGTGAGGATGACTGGATGTGGAAGCTGCGGCATGTACATGATCCTGGAGGGGTTACCTGAAAAGGGTTTTGTCTGCATGAAGTGCCGCCTGATAGAACTGATGGAAGAAAAGATCCGAAGATTGGAGATGCAGGTGGAAACTCTGGTTGAGTTTAGAAGGGGGTTTGAGCAGATGATGGAGCAAAGACATGAGGAGGCTGAAGGGAAAAGCTCAGACTTGCAGATGGAAGCAGGACCAAAGATTTCTGAGGGGAGACTGCTCGGTGAGGAAAGTGGACAGTGGAAGCATGTGACTAAGAGAACCAGGCAGAGGAAAAGACGGGCTAGTGAAGGAGAAATAGAGCTGAAGAACAGGTTTGCGGAGTTGGAAAATGAAGAAGGGGCACAGCAGGTGGTCGCTGAAGGTGAGAGGGCAAGGAAGAAGAGAAGAGCAGCTGGTCCTATAGGAAGAGGGGAAGAGTCAATGGAGATAACAACACCAAATATGAGCCCCAGGAGGATATGGGATGGGTTGCAGAGGATTGCAAGGGACAATAGGAATTGAGAGGACTTGCAGCCAGAGGGAACAGGGGATAGACCAGAGAATTGCACCATCAACAGGAAAGGGCAGGTCTACGTGATTGGGGACTCCTTACTGAGAAGAATAGACAGACCTGTAACTAGAGCTGATCCGGAGAACAGAAGGCTGTGCTGTCTGCTGAGTGCTAAGATACGGGATGTGGACTTGAGGCTGAAGAGGATCCTAACGGGAGCGGGAAAGAATCTGGTAACAAAATGGAGGAACTAGAGCTACTGGTGCAGGAAGTGAAACCAGATATTATAGGGATAACAGAAACATGGTGGAATAGTAGTCATGACTGGAGTACAGGTATTGAAGGCTATGTGCTGTTTAGGAAAGACAGAAATAAAGGCAAAGGTGGCGGAGTAGCATTGTATATCAATGATGAGGTAGACTGTAAAGAAATAAGAAGTGATGGAATGGGTAAGACGGAGTCTGTCTGGGCAAAAATCACGTTGGAGAAGAAAGCTACTAGAGCCTCCCCTGGGATACTGTTTGGGGTATGCTACAGACCGCCAGGATCTGATCTGGATATGGATAGAGACCTCTTTAATCTTTTAATGAAGTAAACACTAATGGGAATTGTGTGATCACGGGAGACTTTAACTTCCCAGATATAGACAGGAGGACAAGTGCTAATAATAATAATAGGGCTCAGATTTTCCTGGATGTGATAGCTGATGGATTCCTTCACCAAGTAGTTGAAGAACCAACAAGAGGGGATGCCATTTTAGATTTGGTTTTGGTGAGTAGTGAGGACCTCATAGAAGAAATGGTTGTAGGGGACAACCTTGGTTCGAGTGATTATGAGCTAATTCAGTTCAAACTAGATGGAAGGATAAACAAAAATAGATGTGGGATTTTGATTTCAAAAGGGCTAACTTTAAAGAATTAAGGAAATTAGTTAGGGAAGTGGATTGGACTGAAGAACTTGTGTATCTAAAGGCGGAGGAGGCCTGGAATTACTTCAAGTCAAAGTTGCAGAAACTATCAGAAGTCTGCATCCCAAGAAAGGGGAAAAAATTCATAGGCAGGAGTTGTAGACCAACCTGGATGAGCAAGCATCTCAGGGTATGTCTACACTACGAAATTAAGTCGAATTTATAGAAGCCGGTTTTATAGAAATCGGTTGTATACAGCTGATTGTGTGTGTCCCCACATAAAATGCTCTAAGTGCATTAGTTCGGCGGACCGCGTCCACAGTACCGAGGCTAGCGTCGACTTCCGGCGCATTGCACTATGGGTAGCTATCCCACAGTTCCCGCAGTCTCCACCGCCCATTGGAATTCTGGGTTGAGATCCCAATGCCAGGATGATGCAAAACAGTGCCGCGGGGGGTTCTGGGTACATGTCGTCAGGCCCCTCCCCCTCTGTCACAGCAACGGCAGACAATAGATTCGCGCCTTTTTACCTGGGTTACCTGTGCAGACAACATACCACGGCAAGCATGGAGCCCGCTCAGCTCAGCTCACCGTCACCATATGTCATCTAGGTGCCGGCAGACGTGGGACTGCATTGCTACACAGCAGCAGCAGCTAACTGCCTTTTGGCAGTAGACGGTGTAGCATGACTGGCAGCCTTCATTGGTGATCTGGGTGCCGGCAGCCGTGGGGCTGCATTGCACCAGCCCCCTTGCCTTTTGGCAGTAGATGGTTTATTACGACTGGTAACCGTCCTCTTCGGACAGCAGTGGCTGTTGATCATGGGCACCTGGGCAGACAATGATGGTTATCAGTCGTAGTATGCTATTTTCTGCCAAGCACCCAGTTTTCTGCTAAGCACCCAGAAGAGGCCGAGGGCGATCTGGGTGCTGGCAGACATGGGGCTGCATTGCACCAGCCCCCTTTCCTTGATGATGATGGTTATCAGATGTAGTATGTGTAGGATGGGGCTATGTTGCTACACAGCAGCAACCCCTTACCTTTTGGGCAGTAGATAGTATATTACAACTGGTATCCATCGTTGTCATACTGCAGTGGGTATCAGATTGTGCAATAGACCTGAAGGCTAACTGCCAAGCGCCCAGTATTTGCTGCCAAGCACCCAGAAAATGCCAAGGGCTATCAGTCATGCTGCACCGTCGTCTTAAGATGTAAAAAATAGATTTATTCTGTATTCATTTGCTTCCCCCCTCCCTCCTGCTAAACCCAGGCGTTTGAGTTCAATCTTTGGGGGGGGGGGCATTCTGTGTGACAGTTGTTTGTGTTTCTCCCTGATGCAAAGCCACCTTTCTTGATTTTAATTCCCTGTACCTGTACGCCATGTCATCACTCGCCCCTCCCTCCCTCCCTCCCTCCTTCCCCTGGTCCGTCAGATACTACTTTCGCACCTTTTTTCAGACCAGACGCCATAGCTAGCTGTCAAGGCTGGATCCCCACTTTGAACCTTAGGGTACAAATGTAGGGGCCTGCATAAAAACTTCTAAGCTTATCTACCAGCTTAGCTTTGGTCCGCTGCCACCATCACAAGAATTCCCTCCCTGGGAAGCCTTGAGAAACCTTTCACCAATTCCCTGGTGAACACAGATCCAAACCCCCTTGGATCTTAAAACAAGGAGAAATTAACCATCCCCCCTCCTTCCTCCCACCCTCCTTTCACCAACTCCTGGTGAATACAGATCCAAACCCCCTTGGATCTTAAAACAAGGAGAAATCAATCTGGTTCTTAAAAAAGAAGGCTTTTAATTAAAGAAAAAGGTAAAAATCATCTCTGTAAAATCAGTATGGAAAATACTTTACAGGGTAATCAAACTTAAAGAGCTCAGAGGACCCCCCTCTGTCTTAGGTTCAAAGTACAGCAAACAAAGATACACACTCTGGTAAAAAGGTACATTTACAAGTTGAGAAAACAAAGTAAATCTAAGACGCCTTGCTGTCTTTTTACTTACTAGTTTGAAATAGGAGAGACTTGTTTAGAAAGATGGGGAGAACCTGGATTGATGTCTGGTCCCTCTCAGTCCCAAGAGCGAACCCCCCTTAAAACAAAGAGCACACACAAAAGCCTTTCCCCCCCAAGATTTGAAAGTATCTTGCTCCCTTATTGGTCCTTCGGGTCAGGTGTC
>NW_020715724.1:14594-39436 GCF_002925995.2 Terrapene triunguis
TCCCCTGGTCCGTCAGATACTACTTTCGCACCTTTTTTCAGACCAGATGCCATAGCTAGCACTGGGATCATGGAGCCCGCTCAGATCACCGCGGCAATTATGAGCACTATGAACACCACGCGCATTGTCCTGGAGTACATGCAGAGCCAGGACATGCCAAAGCAAAACCAGGACCAGGCGAGGAGGAGAAGGAGGCGATTGCAGCGCGGCGACGAGAGTGATGAGGAAATGGACATGGACCTAGACCTCTCACAAGGCACAGGCCCCAGCAATGTGGAAATCATGGTGTTAATGGGGCAGGTTCATGCTGTGGAACGCCGATTCTGGGCCCGGGAAACAAGCACAGACTGGTGGGACCGCATCGTGCTGCAGGTGTGGGACGATTCCCAGTGGCTGCGAAACTTTCGCATGCGTAAGGGCACTTTCATGGAACTTTGTGACTTGCTTTCCCCTGCCCTGAAGCGCCAGAATACCAAGATGAGAGCAGCCCTCACAGTGGAGAAGCGAGTGGCGATAGCCCTGTGGAAGCTTGCAACGCCAGACAGCTACCGGTCAGTCGGGAATCAATTTGGAGTGGGCAAATCTACTGTGGGGGCTGCTGTGATCCAAGTTGCCAGGGCAATGAGAGACCTGGTGATATCAAGGGTAGTGTAACCCTTCTGCCCATCTAGTTGGCAGCAACAAGGGCCGGGTTCTGTATCTAGGGGTTCCGTTTCAATAACACAATGCAAAACCGGCTCGAGCCCCCACCCAGTGACCTGGGACAATTACACACCACCCCCCTGGGCGCCTCTAAGAGGCAATACTTCCCCTCTCGCAAGCACGGAGTCTGAGTGTAGCAGAAAATGTTTAATAACATGAGGTAAACGACATCAGCATAAAATTGGAAAAACACCACAAACAGGATTCATAACACAAACCATGAGCAAAACCCACCCCAGCAAATGGGGCTGTGTCCTTTCCCTTTGGTTCTTGAATCCAGCAACCCAAAAATCACCGAGTCCCCAAAGTCCAACACCCCCAAAGTCTCTTGGGTCCAGCAACCACCCAAAGTCCCAAAAGTCCAACAACCCCCAAAGTCTCTGTCCCTGGTCAGTGCAGCCCCAGAGTAAAAGGGGGGGGGGCACGCAGGGTGTTAAGGGGCACCTTACGTGATCCGAGGCTGGCCAGCCGTCTGTTTCTCCGTGGGGGTTCCGCCACAGCCTTCACCACAAGTCGGTCCACTTTCCTGCCACCCCACAAACTGCTCCGCTCTACAAGCTGCTCCGCTCTGCTCCGCTCCGCTCAACGACCTGTGAGCCGTTCCAGCCGTCCCCGCAAACAGCTCCGCTCGCCGTTCCTTGGACCACTCCAACCGGCCCCGCAAGGCTCCACACCGCTCGCTGCTCCTCCAGTCGTCCCCACAAATTGCTCCGCCAGCTGCTGAGCAATATAGCTTCAGGCTCCCCCACTAGTTAACACAGCACTCAGTGATTTCAGCTCTTAATAACAGCAGCTCTTTTGTGATTTCAGCTCTTAGCAATTTCAGCTCATAGTATATAGTAGGGGAGCCCCAGTGCTGGTGCACCATTGGCCCAAAGTGAATTCAGCTCAGCAGCCTGTAACTAGACTCCTAAGGGAATCAAAGTTAGCTCTGACATTCAACAGTGGAGAGAGGAGGTGGTGCAATTGGTGCTTCAAACCCTCAGCAGGGGCCCATACCATCAGGTACAAATACCTGTCCCCATCCTCTCTCAATTCACTGGGTTTTGTAACCCATGCCCCTTGACAAGCAAATGCTACTTAGGTAATGGTGACGGATTCACTCAGTCCTTCTGTCATACAACAGTTCCACTGGCCTTGATTCACAGAATCAGGGTAACAAAACTTTATTCTTCCTGCCCCAATAACAGAGAAACTGGGGATCCCACACCAGCCAAAGTAACCACTTTCGGTTGCTGTGGGCTCATGCTAGGCGTGTGGGTGTGCCTATGCAAACAAGATCCGCCCCTGGAGTTCTTTTCCACACTTGCCATAATTCGCCACCAGATGTCAGGGTAGAGCTCATCCTGACTCTGCTTACAGTAGTGACTCTGGGAAACGTGCAAGCCATAGTGGATGGCTTTGCTGCAATGGGATTCCCAAACTGTGGTGGGGCGATAGACGGAACCCATATCCCTATCTTGGCACCGGAGCACCAAGCCACCGAGTACATAAACCGCAAGGGGTACTTTTCAGTGCTGCTGCAAGCCCTGGTGGATCACAAGGGACGTTTCACCGACATCAACGTGGGCTCGCCGGGAAGGGTACATGATGCTCGCGTCTTCAGGCAGTCTGCTCTGTTTAGAAAGCTGGAGGAAGGGACTTTCTTCCCGGACCAGAAAATAACTGTTGGGGATGTTGAAATGCCTATCGTGATCCTTGGGGTCCCAGCCTACCCCTTAATGCCATGGCTCATGAAGCCGTACACAGGCAGCCTGGACAGTAGTCAGGACCTGTTCAACTACAGGCTGAGCAAGTGCCGAATGGTGGTGGAATGTGCATTTGGGCGTTTAAAAGTGCGCTGGCGCAGCTTACTGACTCGCTCAGACCTTAGCGAAAAGAATATCCCCATTGTTATTGCTGCTTGCTGTGCGCTCCACAATATCTGTGAGAGTAAGGGGGAGACATTTATGGCGGGGTGGGAGGTAGAGGCAAATTGCCTGGCCGCTGATTACGCGCAGCCAGACACCAGGGCGGTTAGAGCAGCACAGCATGGCGCTGTGCACATCAGAGAAGCTTTGAAAACCAGTTTTGTGACTGGCCAGGCTACGGAGTGAAACTTCTGTTTGTTTCTCCTTGATGAACCCTCCGCCCCTCCCCCCCCACCCGGTTAACTCTACTTCCCTGTAAACCAACCACCCCACCCTCCCCTACCCTCCCCCCTTCAAGCACCAGTTGCAGAGGCAATAAAGTCATTGTTACTTCACATTCATGCATTCTTTATTAATTCATCACACAACTAGGGGGATAATTGGAAAGGTAGCCCGGGATGGGTGTGGGAGGAGGGAAGGAAAAGGACACACTCCAATTTAAAACTTTAAAACTTATTGCTATGGAAATCATCTAGGGTGGAGTGAGTGGGTGGCCGAAGGCCCCCCCACCGTGTTCTTGGGCGTCTGGGTGAGGAGGCAATGGGACTTGGGGAGGATGGCTGTTGGTTACACAGGGGCTGTAGCGGCGGTCTCTGCTCCTGCTACCTTTCCTGCAGCTCAACCATACGCTGTAGCATTGGGGAGGAGGGCTGTTGGTTACACAGGGGCTGTAGCGGCGGTCTGTGCTCCTGCTGCCTTTCCTGCAGCTCAACCATACGCTGTAGCATATCAGTTTGATGCTCCAGCAGACGGAGCATGGACTCTTGCTTTCTGTGTGCAAGCTGACGCCACCTCTCATCTTCAGCCCGCAACTTCCTCTGTTCCTCCCGCGATTCAGCCCGCCACCTCTCCTCCTCAGCCCGCGATTCAGCCCGCCACCTCTCCTCTCGCTCATATTGGGCTTTTCGATAATCAGTCATTGACTGCCTCCACGCATTCTGCTGTGCTCTGTCAGCGTGGGAGGCAGTCTGTAGTTCTGTAAACATTTCGTCACGTGTCCTTCGCTTACGTTTTCGAATATTCACTAGCCTCTGCGAAGGAGTAAGATTTGCAGCTGGTGGATGAGAAGGGAGAGGTGGTTAAAAAAGATACATTTTAGAGAACAATGTGTACACTCTTTCACGTTACATTTTGCTGTTCACACTACACAGCAGATGTGCTTTTGTTACAAGGTCGCATTTTTCCTCTTATATGAAGGGCCTGCCTGTTTGGTGTGAGAGATCACTCACGCAGTGCCAGGTCACAGATTTCAGCTTGCAGGCAGCCATGGTAAGACACAGTCTTTTGGCTTTTTTAACCTTCTTAACATGTGGGGATGGTTTCAAAGAGTACTGCTATCATTAACCATACCAAGGACCCGTTGGGTTGGCCATTTAAAATGGGTTTGCAATGTAAAAGGAGGGGCTGCGGTTTCAGGGTTAACATGCAGCACAAACCCAACTAATTCCCCTCCCCCCCACACCCAATTCTCTGGGATGATCACTTCACCCCTCCCCCCACCGCGTGGCTAACAGCGGGGAATATTTCTGTTCAGCAGACCAGGAAGGGGCACCTCTGAATGTCCCCTTAATAAAATTGCCCCATTTCAACCAGGTGACCGTGAATGATATCACTCTCCTGAGGATAACAAAGAGCGATAAGGAATGGATGTTGTCTGCATGCCAGCAAACACCGGGACCATACGCTGCCATGCTTTGTTATGCAATGATTCCAGACTACGTGCTACTGGCCTGGCGTGGTAAAGTGTCCTACCATGGCGGATGGGATAAGGCAGCCCTCCCCAGAAACCTTTTGCAAAGGCTTTGGGAGTACATGAAGGAGAGCTTTCTGGAGATGTCCCTGGAGGATTTCCGCTCCATCCCCATACACGTTAACAGACTTTTCCAGTAGCTGTACTGGCCGCGATTGCCAGGGCAAATTAATCATTAATCATTAAACACGCTTGCTTTTAAACCATGTGTAATATTTACAAAGGTACACTCACCAGAGGTCCCTTGTGTGCCCCCAGGGTCTTGGGTGAGTTCGGGGGTTACTGGTTCCAGGTCCATGGTGATAAACATATCCTGGCTGTTGGGGAAACTGGTTTCTCCGCTTCCTTGCTGCTGTGAGCTATTTACATTATCTTCATGCTCATCTTCCTCGTCCCCAGAACCCGCTTCCCTGTGTCTTTCTCCAGTGAGGGACTCATAGCACATAGTTGGGGTAGTGGTGGCTGCACCCCCTAGAATGGCATGCAGCTCCGCGTAGAAGCGGCATGTTTGCGGCTCAGCCCCGGACCCTCTGTTTGCCTCTCTGGCTTTGTGGTAGGCTTGCCTTAGCTCCTTAATTTTCACGCGGCACTGCTGTGTGTCCCTGTTATGGCCTCTGTCCTTCATGGCCTTGGAGACCTTTTCTAATATTTTGCCATTTCGTTTACTGCTTCGGAGTTCGGCCAGCACTGATTCATCTCCCCATATGGCGAGCAGATCCCGAACCTCCCGTTCTGTCCATGCTGGAGCTCTTTTGCGATCCTGGGACTCCATCACGGTTACCTGTGCTGATGAGCTCTGCATGGTCACCCAGGAGCCGCAAACAGGGCTGCTAACAGGGGAGTTTAAGTGGGAGTTTACAGGGGGAGGTGGAAGGGGAGGCAGGAGGGTGTGCTTTGTGTTCCCAGGAGCAGCAGGCAGAGACCACAGCAGCCATGAGCCAAGCAGCAGGGGACACTATGCAGATGATTGCATGCAGCAGCTGTGGTATGTACATGGTCCTCGCCGGGGAGCCTGAACAAAGGTATGTGTGCATGAAATGCCGCCTAATAGACCTGCTAGAGGAAAAGATTAGAGGGCTCCAGATGCAGGTAGATACTATGGTGGAGTTTAGAAGGGGATTCGAGCAGCTAATGGAGCAGAAGCAGGGTGTGGCAGAAGGCGAATGCTCAGGGGTGCAGGTGGAAGCACAGGCAATGGTCTGTGAGGGGGGAAGGTCAGGGGCAGAGCAAGATCAGTGGAAGCATGTGACTGTGAGGAGCAGGCCAAGGAAAAGGAGGGCTAGTGAGGGGGGAATAGAACTCAGGAACAGGTTTGAGTGTTTGGATAACGAGGAAGAGAGGCAGCAGGTGGTAACTGATGGTGGGAGGCAGAGGAAGAAGAGAAGAGCGGCTAGGGTCCGATAGAGAGAGGGCAGGAGTTGATGGAGACAGCACCTATACCAGGCCTCAATAGGATAGAGGATGGCACTAGGGGGACTATAAGGGAAAATAGAGAGACACAAGAGGTACGACTACAGGGGACAGGGGATAGATTTGTACAGAGTACTGTCACCAGGCAAAGGCAGGTTTATGTGATTGGAGACTCCTTGCTGAGGAGGTTGGACAGGCCTGTGACCAGAGCAGACCCTGAAAACAGAAGGGTGTGCTGTCTGCCTGGCGCTAAGATAAGGGATGTGGACCTGCGGTTGAAAAGGATCCTAAAAGGAGCGGGTAAGAACCCTTTGATCATACTTCACGTAGGAACGAATGACACGGCTAGGTTCTCGCTAGAGAGAATTAAGGGAGATTATGCCAGGCTGGGGAAGACGCTTAAGGAAGTGGAGGCTCAGATTATCTTTAGTGGGATTCTGCCTGTTCCAAGAGAAGGACAGCAAAGGGCTGACAGAATTATGAGGATAAATAGCTGGCTAAGGGAGTGGTGCTATAAGGAGGGCTTTGGGATGTATGGCCACTGGGAGGCTTTCGGGGACAGACAGCTGTTCTCGCGGGATGGACTTCACCTGAGTAGGGAAGGGAATAGACTTCTGGGAGGGAGGCTGGCTCATCTCATCAAAAGGGCTTTAAACTAGGAACTTGGGGGAGACGGTTGGGAGATGTTCAGTTAATCTCCACGCCAGATTCCAACACTGAAAAGGAGTGTGAGGAGATAAGCACAGACATAGGTAGGGGTAGGGAATTGGACATAAGAAAGAGGGGGCGGATGGACAGCATGGGGTCCGTTCCAAATTGCATAACTAATGGGAGAAAGGATAGACAGCATACGGTAAGATGTTTATACACCAATGCGAGAAGCCTAGGTAACAAAATGGAGGAATTGGAGCTCCTGGTCCAAGAAATGAAACCTGATATCGTAGGAATAACCGAAACGTGGTGGAACGGTAATCATGACTGGAGTACAGGTATGGAAGGGTATGTGCTGTTTAGGAATGACCGGAAAAAAGGTAAAGGTGGGGGAGTGGCGTTATATGTCAATAATGAGATAAAATGTAAAGAAATAATAAGTGATGGGATGGATAAGACAGAGTCTGTATGGGCAATAATTACACTGCATAAAAGAACTACTAGAGCCTCCCCCGAGATAGTGCTTGGGGTGTGCTATAGACCGCCGGGATCTAGCCTGGAGGCGGACAAAGAACTACTTAACGTTTTTAGGGAAGTAAAAACTGATAAGAACTGTGTCATCATGGGGGATTTTAACTTCCCAGATATAGATTGGGTAACAAATGCTAGTAACAATAATAGGGCTCAGATGTTCTTAGACGTGCTAGCAGATGAATTCCTTCATCAAGTAGTAAGTGAACCGACGAGGGGGGATGCCATTTTAGATTTAGTGCTGGTGAGTAGTGAGGACCTCGTTGAAGAAATGGTTGTAGGGGACAACCTTGGCTCGAGTGACCATGAGCTAATTCAGTTTAAACTTAATGGAAGGATTAACAGAAATGATACTGTGACTAAGGTTTACAATTTCAAAAAGGCCAACTTTAATAAATTAAGGCAACTACTTAGGGAAGTGGATTGGGCTAACATACTTAGGGATCTAAAGGCAGATGACGCCTGGGATTATTTCAAGCAGAAGTTGCATGAGATGTCTGAGGCCTGTATCCCGAGAAAGGGAAAACGATTAGTGGGCAGGAGATTTAGACCTAGCTGGATGAGCGGGAGTCTCAAAGGGGCGATTAAGAAAAAACAGAAAGCGTACAGAGAATGGAAGAAGGGAGGGATCAGCAAGGAAACCTACCTTAGTGAGTTTAGAGCATGTAGGGATGCGGTGAGAAAGGCCAAAAGCCGTGTAGAGTTGGACCTTGCGAGGGGAATTAAATCCAATAGTAAGAGGTTTTATAGCCATATAAATAGGAAGAAAACAAAGAAAGAGGAAGTGGGACCGCTGAAGAATGTGGATGGAGTGGAAATCAAGAATAATCTAGGCATGGCACAATATCTAAATGAATATTTTGCTTCAGTCTTTAATAAGGCTAATGAAGGGATTAGGAATAGAGGGAGTAGGACAGAGGGGAATAGAGGAGGGGGGATAGACATTACAGTATCAGAGGTGGAAGCCAAACTTGACCAGCTAAACGGGACTAAATCGGGCGGACCGGATGATCTTCATCCTAGAATATTGAAGGAACTGGCGCGAGAAATTGCGAGCCCCTTGGCGACAATTTTTAATGAATCTGTAAACTCGGGGGTGGTACCGTTGGACTGGAAAATAGCTAATGTGGTTCCTATTTTCAAGAAGGGGAAAAAAAGTGACCCGGGTAACTACAGGCCTGTTAGTTTAACTTCTGTAGTATGTAAGGTCTTGGAAAAAATTTTGAAGGAGAAAGTAGTTAAGGACCTTGAGGTGAATGGCAATTGGGACAGATTACAACATGGGTTTACAAAAGGCAGGTCGTGCCAAACCAACCTGATCTCCTTCTTTGAGAAAGTAACAGACCTCCTAGATAAAGGAAATGCGGTGGATCTAATATACCTCGATTTTAGTAAAGCGTTTGATACGGTTCCGCATGAGGAATTATTGGTTAAATTGGATAAGATGGGGATCGATAGGAAAATCCAGAGGTGGATAAGGAACTGGTTAAAGGGGAGACTGCAGCGGGTAGTACTGAAAGGTGAACTGTCAGATTGGAGGGAGGTCACCAGTGGGGTTCCTCAAGGTTCGGTTCTGGGTCCGATTTTATTTAATCTATTCGTTACTGACCTCGGAACCGAATGTAGGAGTGGGCTGATAAAGTTTGCGGATGACACAAAGTTGGGAGGCATTGCCAACTCGGAGAAGGATCGGGATATTCTGCAGGGAGACTTGGATGACCTTGTAAATTGGAGTATTAGTAATAGGATGAGATTTAATAGTGAGAAGTGTAAGGTGATGCATTTAGGGATGACTAATAAGAATTTCAGTTATAAGCTAGGGACGCATAGGTTAGAAGTGACTGAGGAGGAGAAGGACCTCGGAGTCCTGGTTGATCGCAGGATGACTATGAGTCGGCAATGCGACGTGGCTGTGAAAAAAGCTAATGCGATCTTGGGATGCATAAGGCGAGGTATTTCTAGTAGAGACAAGGAGGTGCTGCTTCCGTTATACAAGGCGCTGGTGAGACCTCACTTGGAGTACTGTGTGCAGTTCTGGTCTCCTATGTTCAAAAGGGATGAACTGAAACTGGAACGGGTACAGAGAAGGGCAACTAGGATGATCCAAGGAATGGAAAACCTTTCCTATGAAAGGAGACTCGAGGAGCTTGGTTTGTTTAGCCTAACCAAAAGAAGGCTGAGGGGGGATATGATTGCTCTCTTTAAATATATCAAAGGGATAAATACCAGGGAGGGGGAGGAATTATTTCAGCTCAGTGCTAATGTGGACACGAGAACGAATGGATATAAACTGGCCGTGGGGAAATTTAGGCTTGAAATTAGACGAAGGTTTCTAACCGTCAGAGGGGTGAAATTTTGGAACAGCCTTCCGAGGGAAACGGTGGGGGCGAAAGACCTCTCTGGCTTCAAGATTAGGCTAGATAAGTTTATGGAGGGAATGGTTTGATGGGATTACGTGATTCTAATCAATTAGGCAATAACGGCCATCGCTGGTAAAATGAGGGTCTGGCTAGAGAATCTTGCCTGTATGCTCGGGGTTTTGCTGATCGCCATATTTGGGGTCGGGAAGGAATTTTCCTCCAGGGTAGATTGGCAGTGGCCCTGGAGGTTTTTCGCCTTCCTCCGCAGCATAGGGCAGGGGTCGCAAGCTGGAAGATTCTCTGCGACTTGAAGTCTTTAGATCACGATCTGGAGACTTCAACAGCAGAGCTAAGGGAAAGTGGGGGGGTCAGCTTTTGTGGCCTGCATCATGCGGGGGGTCAGACTAGATGACCATATTGGTCCCTTCTGACCTTAAAGTCTATGAGTCTATGAGTCTATGAGTCACCTGTGCTCTCCACGCTGAGCAAACAGGAAATGAATTTCAAACGTTCGCGGGGCTTTTCCTGTCTACCTGGCCAGTGCATCTGAGTTGAGAGTGCTGTCCAGAGCGGTCACAATGAAGCACTGTGGGATAGCTCCCGGAGGCCAATAACGTCGAATTCCGTCCACACTAACCCAATTCCGACCCCCTAAGGCCGATTTTATCACTAATCCCCTCGTCGGAGGTGGTGTAAAGAAACCGGTTTAAAGGGCCCTTTAAGTCGAAAGAAAGGGCTTCGTCGTGTGAACGTGTCAAGGCTTAATTCTATTTAACGCGGCTAAAGTCGACCTAAACTCGTAGTGTAGACCAGGCCTCAGAGAGGTGATTAAGGAAAAGCAGAAAGCCTACAAGGAGTGGAAGATGAGAGGGATTAGCAAGAAAAGTTGAGGTCAGAACATGTAGGGATAAAGTGAGAAAGGCCAAAAGCCATGTAGAGTTGGACCTTGCAAAGGGAATTAAAACCAGTAGTAAAAGGTTCTATAGCCATATAAATAAGAAGAAAACAAAGAAAGAAGAAGTGGGACCGCTAAACACTGAGGATGGAGTGGAGGTTAAGGATAATCTAGGCATGGCCCAATATCTAAACAAATACCTTGCCTCAGTCTTTAATGAAGCTAATGAGGCTAAGCTTAGGGATAATGGTAGGATGACAA
Organism: Terrapene triunguis; assembly: GCF_002925995.2. Taxonomy (NCBI): domain Eukaryota; kingdom Metazoa; phylum Chordata; order Testudines; family Emydidae; genus Terrapene; species Terrapene triunguis. The sequence continues at coordinate 25,065 of NW_020715724.1, forward strand.
ATGGGAATGAGGATATGGAGGTAGATATTACCACATCCAAGGTAGAAGCCAAACTCAAACAGCTTAATGGGACTAAATTGGGGGGCCCAGATAATCTTCATCCAAAAATATTAAAGGAACTGGCACATGAAATTGCAAGCCCATTAGCAAGAATTTTTAATAAATCAGTTGTACCGTATGACTGGAGAATTGCTAACATAGTTCCTATTTTTAAGAAAGGGAAAAAAAGTGATCCGAGTAACTATAGGCCTGTTAGTTTGACATCTGTAGGTGTGTGTGTGAAGGGGAGGGGACGGGACATCACAGCTGCCCTGCCACATAGTCAGGGGTAAAGTATGGTGTGACGTTATTGATATAATCTGGGACCATATAGATCATTGTTGCAACTAAGGTCCTGTAGTGGCACCCAAATTTTGTATAAAGGGGGTCAAATGGGGTGTCTAAGACAAGGTTATGGTTTACTGGTTATGATTAGGCTGTCTATATGTGTGTATCAATTTTGTAGTTGAAGTTATGAATATTGGCTCTATACTGTCTGTATTTCAAACTTATGCTATGCTGCTGGGTGACATCCCAGACAAACTGGTGTTAGCTCTGCCTAGCCTGCTTGATGGCCCATTAAGGACCATCAGCTATACAATGGACCCATTGAGAGAAGGCAAATATGCCTTGAGACTCAGCAAAGTATGCAGGAACTTGCCCATGTGACTCCAGACTCCATTTTGCTGTAATTTTCCACAGTAAGGACAAAGAGGTGTTCTTACACCTGGAAAAGACTATATAAGGCTGATGCCTCATCTCCATCTTGTCTTCAATCCTGCTTCATCCCTCTGGAGGAACTTTGCTACAAGCTGAAGCTTTGAACAAAGGACTGAGGACCCATCCCAGTGGGGGATGTATTCCAGAGACTTGATTTGAACCTGCAGTTTATTCTATCGCTGCTGCAAGCCTGAACCAAGAACTTTGCCATTACTGTATGTAATTGATTCTACTTAACCAATTCTAGCTCTCATCTCTATCTTTTTCCTTTTATGAATAAACCTTTAGATTTTAGATTCTAAAGGATTGGCAACAGCGTGATTTGTGGATAAGATCTGAGTTGTATATTGACCTGGGTCTGGGGCTTGGTCCTTTGGGATCAGGAGAACCTTTTTCTTTTACTGGGGTCTTGGTTTTCATAACCATTTGTCCCCATAACGAGTGGCACTGGTGGTGATACTGGGAAACTGGAGTGTCTAAGGAGATTGCTTGTGAGACTTGCGGTTAGCCAGTGGGGTGAGACCGAAGTCCTCTTAGTCTGGCTGGTTTGGTTTGCCTTAGAGGTGGAAAAACCCCAGTCTTGGGCTGTAACTGCCCTCTTTGAGCAATTTGTCCTGAGTGGGCACTCTCAGTTGGGTTCCGCCAGAACCGCATTGTCACAGCAAGGTCTTGTAAAAAATTTTGAAGGAGAAAGTAGTTAGGACATTGAGGTCAATGGTAATTGGGTCAAAATACAACATGGTTTTACAAAAGGTAAATCATGCCAAACCAACCTGATCTCCTTCTTTGAGAAGGTAACAGATCTTTTAGACAAAGGAAACGCAGTGGATCTAATTTACCTCGATTTCATTAAGGCATTTCATACAGTCCCACATGGGGAATTATTAGCTAAATTGGAAAAGATGGGAATCAATATGAAAATTGAAAGGTGGATAAGGAACTGGTTAAAGGGGAGACTACAATGGGTCATAGTGAAAGGTGAACTGTCAGGCTGGAAGGAGGTTACTAGTGGAGTTCCTCAGGGATCGGTTTTGGGACCAAGCTTGTTTAATCTTTTTATTACTGACCTTGGCACAAAAAGTGGGAATGTGCTAATAAAGTTTGCGGATGACACAAAGCTGGGAGGTATTGCCAATACAGAGAAGGACCGGGATATCATACAGGAAGATCTGGATGACCTTGTAAACTGGAGTAATAGTAATAGGATGAAATTTAAAAGTGAAAAGTGCAAGGTCATGCATTTGGGGATTAATAACAAGAATTTTGGTTATAAATTGGGGACACATCAGTTGGAAGTAACAGAGGAGGAGAAGGACCTTGGAGTATTGGTTGGTCACAGGATGACTATGAGCTGCCAATGTGATATGGCCGTTAAAAAAGCTAATACGGTTTTAGGATGCATTAGGCGAGGTATTTCCAGCAAAGATAAGGAGGTGTGCAGTTCTGGTCTCCCATGTTTAAGAAGGATGAACTCAAACTGGAACAGGTACAGAGAAGGGCTACTAGGATGATCCAAGGAATGGAAAACCTGTCTTATGAAAGGAGACTGAAAGAGCTTGGCTTGTTCAGCCTAACCAAAAGAAGGCTGAGGGGAGATATCATTGCTCTTATAAATATATCAGAGGGATAAATATCAGGGAGGGAGAGGAATTATTTAAGCTTAGTACCAATGTGGACACAAGAACAAATGGATATAAACTGGACACTAGGAAGTTTAGACTTGAAATTAGACGAAGGTTTCTAACCATTAGAGGAGTGAAGTTCTGGAACAGCCTTCCAAGGGGAGTAGTGGGGGCAAAAGACATATCTGGCTTCATATTTCTAGTTTCAGATACAAGAGTGATAGAGTTATACAAATAGGATGATCTCACTCAGTAGATTATAAGCTTTGTAATGATACCATACAAGAGACCTTTTGCATGAAGCAAATTCCAGTTACATTATATTCACTTATCATGTTTTTATAAAACCATATAGACTGCATAACGTCACAATCCCCTTTAACATTCATATATGTTGCAGCTAGCTGGAGAACCCAAATATGTTGTCCTTGGATTACTGGCAGTGCTGAAAATGGCCAAATAACCATAGTTTTCTGTACATCCCGGGCTCTTAGCACTTGGACAGAAATACTTCCGCTCAGTTGTTGTACATTAAGGTAAGAATGTAATGGTTTGTACCATACAGCAATCATAGAATATCAGGGTTTGAAGGGACCTCAGGAGGTCATCTAGTCCAACCCCCTGCTCAAAGCAGGACCAATCCCCTGACAGATTTTTGTCCCAGATCCCTTAATGGCCCCCTTAAGGATTGAACTCACAACCCCAGGTTTAGGAGGCCAATGCTCAAACCACTGAGCTATCCCAAAGTAAATAGATTGCTTTGATGGTGTGTCAATAAAGGGGCTAGGACCATCATATCCTTGGCCCGCACCCAGTCCATTTCCCTCTCCATCAACATTATGGAAAGGATTTGTTGTTCCGAGCACCACAGAGCCATGGCAGTTTTATCTGTGATGTCTCTCATGGTAGCACATTCTGCCCAGAAAGTATGATTTATATGCTGCCATGTATGCCATTGTAAATCTACAGTGTCTATATCTGTTTGAACTCACTGAGCAATTTGATGTTCCTGCCCTTTAGTTATTGAGTAGTGCAGGCTTTCAATGGCATTAACTTTATTTCTTAGTGCTTCAAGGTCTATGGAGTTCAGGACACCGGTCCCTGTTCCTATCCCCCCAGTATGGCATCTGCTACACTTTGAGCCCTTCTTCCTGGAATATGTTCTCGCAATAATGCCCGGTACCATGCGTCAAATATGGGGGAACTGTATGGAGCACACTCGGGCTTAACCCCAGCCAGGTTGTTTTTATCCCAGCTCATTACGACATGTAGAGTAGAAACATGGGGGCCACTTGCACCTGAATACCAGGTTGTCTCCGTAGTAAGTGGGGGAATTTTACAGTTTCTGGATCTGGGCCATTCATAATTAAAAAGGTTCCATTTCCAACAGAAATCGTCTCATTTACCCAGATCGTGATTGTTCTAGTTTCTGTTGGCTCCGGTTTAAAAGGGGGTCTGGTTTAGGTTCCAGGCTGACCAGGTTTGCAGGAGGGGTTGGAGCCCCACCTAGAGTCTTCTGGAGCTGACACGGCAGAGATGCATCCATGATCAGCAGGAGTAATGTTTACCCAGACTTGAGTTTACCCATTGTGAGTCCAGTTGTTGTTTTGTCTCCAGCGCATGAATCACCACCAAAGTTACTGGAATCCAAATGCTCCATGCCTTGGGCGCCATCTTCCGGTTTTTGTTAGTAACGTTGGTACCTGTAGCTTAGGAAAACAATTTTAGTCGCAAGGCATGAGCCCATTTTAACTTCCCATCTTTATCTATTCAGCACACCAAAGGGCTAAGCCGGTCCACAATGCAATATGGACCTATCCATTTAGATTCCAAATTATGCTCCCTTCTACCCAATTTTAAATACATGACCAGATCTCTGGGCTCCCACAGCTGGGAGTTACCAGCTTTCTGTTTATGGAGCTTATTATTCATTTTATCAATGGCCTCGTTAATCCGGTATTCCAAGGTCAATTTGTCCTCTTGTAATTGTCTGAGCCACCGAAAATAATCATGCTGCTGGGTTACCGCATCCATTTCCCCTGATCCTAAACCCATCTGTGTGGGATCAATCACCAGTCTCATCGGCTGGCCAAAGAAAATTGGAAACGGCTGGATTTTTGTTTTCAGGTGGTTGCTACTACGGATAGCCGCCAGAATCAAAGGGAGCTTATCGGGCCAATTTTCCCCAGTATCACTTACAACTTTCCTTAGGGCTTCTTTAATAGTGCGATTCATGCGCTCTACTTGCCCCGACGATTGCGGGCGATGGGGATGTGAAATTTTTGTTTAATGCCTAAGGCTTGTAACAAGCTGGTAAACATTTCTCCTACAAATGCCCCTCCATTGTCTGAATCTATTATCTCGGGAGTTCCATAACGACAGACCGCCTCAGTAAATAACTTTTTTGCAGCTTCTGTGGTGGTGTTTCTTCTAGTGGGGAATGCCTCCACCCAACCAGACAAGGCATCTATGATTACCAGTAAATACCGGAATCCCTCTTGGCTCCGTGGCAATTTATCTATGTAATCAATTTATATTCTATGCCAGGGACCTACTCGTCTCTGGTGCATAAGGGGCTGGTAATGTGGTGGCCGGGCTTTATCCTGAGCACACCGAATGCAATTTTAAACCCAAGTTTTAACATCATCTTCCATACCTCTTCACTGTGCTACCTCTCTTAGTCCCCTTAATGTCCCTTCCACTCCCTCGTGCATGAATTGATGTGCAACGTTAACCAGTTCCTGCTTTTCTGTCTTTCCTGGGGTTCTGTTTGGGGAGTCTGGACAGTTATTATCATGAATAAGTTCATCAATTGACTGCGGATCCCCCATTACCTTCCCCACCTGGCTTCTGGTTACTACTGCAGCTATATCATACTGCCGTGCTATACCATCTACTTTATTATTCCAAAAAGCCTCCAGAGTGTCCGGTCTGTTATGTGCCTTTCCATGCCTGACCTTTAAACAGCCAGGATGTTGTATTACCCATTGGTAAATCCATTTCCATTCCTCTACATACGCAATACTTTTCCCGTCTGCTGCCTTCCACCCATTCCTTCCCCAGTCATGCATCCACTATTGTATTCCCTTGACACAGAAATTGCCATCTGCACAGATAAACACGGATCTGGGGCAGTGGCGTAGCCAGGTTCTAAGAGCAGGGGGAGCAAACATAAAAAAGGCGCCCCCCCCATGGCTCCTCCTCTGGCCACGCCCCCTGGCTCCTCCGGCCACGCCGTGGCCTCCCCCCCTTGGCTGGTTCCTCCGGCCACACTGCGGCCATGCTGCTCCCCCCCTCTCTCCTCCGGCCGCGCCGCCCCCCCATGGCTGTAGAGGGAGGCTGGCAGAGGACAGGGGGTTTGAAGGGAGGTGAAGGGGAGGATGTGGAGGGACGGGGGTGGGGGTTTGACTTGAGGGGAGGTGGAGGGGAGGATGTAGGGAGGGTGGCAGAGGACGGGGTATGAGGGGAAGTGAAGGGGAGGGAAAGGCAGGGGCATGGGGTACATGGGAGGGGTACACGGGGTATGGAGCTTGGGGAGGGGTTACCGGGGATGGGAGTGGACAGAGGGGGCTGGAGCTGCCCCTGGGACCGGGAGAGCCTGGGAGTCCGCTGCCTGCCCTTCCGCTGCTTCTTTCTGGGGCCCGGCCGCTAGGCCCGGCCCAGCCAGCCGCAGAGAGCAAACCCCGCTGTCACTGCCTCGGAGGGGCTCGCCGCGAGCAGCGCCAGCCCAGGCTCAGCGCTGGCCCTACCCCTTGCGGGGTGGGGGCAGAAGGCAGCGAGCCCCGCCAGGCGCGGTCCGAGCGAGCTGCAGCCTGGCTCGCCCGCTCAGCCCAGGGGCGCTGCCCTGCCCGGGGCTGCTGGCGGAGCCTGGCTGTGGGCGGGTTGCGCTGAGAGGCCGCGGCGGGAGGGGGGAAGTGCTCTCCCCTCCTCGGGGGAGTTTTATTCCGGTGAGTTGAGGGCGGCGCCGAGGCTCCTGCTGGGCGTGACCGGTCGCGGGTCCGCCTGGTGTGGCTGCCGCGAGGAGGCGGGGGAGACCCTCCCTGTCCCGGGGGCGCCCCGGGACCCGGTCAGTGCAGGAGGCGGGGCGGGCACCGAGCTGCCCTCGCAGCGGGCTGTGCGCGGAGCTTGCCATGAGCAGCGCAGAGCCGCGGCGTCCGCTCCTCCACCATGCACGGGCTCTGCCGCTGCCTCTGCTTTGCGGCCGCGCTGGCGGGGCTCTCCTGGGCCAGCAGTAACTGCTGCCTCTGCACCGCGGAGCTCTCCAAGGGGCCCGGCCGCCAAACTGTCCGCATCAAAGTTGTCTGCAGCGGAGGGAGGGGGGAAAGTTGCGGGCCGCCATGCTGCGCCCTCCCTTGCTCCTCCGGCTGTGCCGCCCCCTCCCCATGGCTCCTCCAGGCGTGCTGCCCTCCCTTGCCTGCAGGAGCCCAGCGCCACCTGGCAGACCAAGCTTCAGAGCGGAGCGTGGGCCCCGCTTTTGGAAAATGTGCTGCACCCCACTAACTACACTACTGGTCTGGGGTTGTTCTTATATTGCTGTAGTACCTGGTATATGGCATGGAGTTCGGCATGCTGGGCTGACCCATGATCCAAACATCCCTGGAGTATTTCCTCTTCTAAGTTAACTGCTGCATATTTAATTTTCCTTATAGCTTTTATTACCCCTGAGCTCCCATCTGTGAAGCACACGTGCCCCTCTGTCCCGATGGTATCTAATTCCTCTAAGGGGGGTGCCTGTATCAGGGCTATTCTTTGCTCTAAAGTAACCTCGGGGCAGTCATGTTTGTTCCCTTTTTCAATTAGAGCGTGGGTCAGCATGTCAGGTCTAGACACGGTCTCCGGCGTGACTCCTCTGTTTATCAATGTGAGGGTCCACTGAGCCATTCGAGTGTTTGAGACCTTGCCCCCAACCGGTTTCCCGGACAGAGTGTACTTTAAAGGGGTGTGGGTGCTTTGGATTGTTCGGGGGGCTGTTCCTGTCAGAGGTTCAAAGGATTGTACTGCCCATACCGCTGCCAAACATTCCCTTTCACACAGATCAACATTTATTTCTGGTCCCTGTAACTTCCTAGACTCGTAAGCTCCCGGCACCAGTTTATCTTCCTCATTCTCTTGCAGTAGAGTAGCTGCTAAGGCCAGGTTGTTCGCTGCTAGTCTAATTAGGAATGGCTGGGAATCGCCAGAGCTTTTTGTTTAAGCACCCTTAGAGCCTCATCTTGCTCTGACCCCCAGTCCCATTTTACCTTTTTCTTAAGCAGTTTCCATAAGGGCAATGTAATTTCAGCAGATTTGTAAATATGAGGTCTTAGAAAATGAAACCCTCCCAACAAGACCCGTAGGAAATGTTGATCTGTAGGAGCCAGCGTTTCTAGCAGGGCTCTTACTTTTCCTTGGTCTACCCGCCTCCCTTCCTTTCCTAGAACAATGCCCAGGTAAGTCACTTGAGACCGGACCAACTGGGCTTTGTCTAAGCTAACCTTAAAACCAGTCTCTTGAATCAGAGCCAAAACATTTTCAGTTAACTGTTGCACCTGTGCCTCAGTTTCCCCCCAAATTAAAATATCATCTACATAGGAAAAAAACGAAGGACCAGGCTTGTGGGCTAAGACGGTCTAGTATATCTATAACATGTTTATGAGCTATTGCTGGGCTATTATGAAATCCTTGGGGTAAACGCTGGAATGCCCATTGTTACCCATTTACCGTGAAGGCAAATCTATCCTGTGAGTCTGGGTGCAATGGGATGGCAAAGAAACAATTAGCCAGATCAATGACTGAGAAGTATTTGGAAGTAGCCTGCACCTTTTGAATTACTTACATCATATCAGCTACTATAGGGGCCATAGGGATTGTGCCTTTGTTAACACTCCAAGATTTACCATCTGCCTTGAGAACTGGCCATATGGGAGAGTTAAAAGGGGAGTTAGTTTTTCGAATGACCCCCCGTGTTCTAAGTCCTGGATTATTTGTTGTAACTGTGTTTCAGCCTCCTTAGGACAGGGGTATTGTTTTTGAGGCGGTACCAAATCCCCAACAATTTTTACACACACCTGTATTTTCCCATGGTCGGTTTTCTTTTGAGTCCAGACAGTGGGGAATTTTGAGCGCCATACCTCAGCTTGCTGAATTATTGTGGTGGCATCTATCGGTCCCTCTTTCGTTAGAGGGATCCTCTGCTCCACTTTTCCCAATTTTTAAATAACCAGTCTGTGCCTAGAATCATTTCATCTGTCATGTCAGGGGTCTGAATCAGCTCTCGTGGGTTCTAAACCCTTGCCTGGAGAGAGGCACTTGTGCCCATTCCCAGCCTGTACTGGGCTTCCCTTGAAAGGACTGCAGTGTGACTTGTTTGATTTTAGTGCCGGCTTGTGGCTGAGTTCGGATGAGTGAGATTGCAGCTCCTGTGTCAATTAAAGCCAAGGTAGGAGCACATGTGCCCTGCTGGATATAAATACATGGTCGGCCCTCTGGGTCCCAAGCGATTTCACTGACGAACCTCCGGCGTGGTGCTCCTACATGTGGAGGAGGTTCAATATCCCGAGGGTCTCCCTATACTGCATCTCCTGGGAATGGGAGGGGGTCCATAAATACCGGAGGAGTAGGAGGAGGGAGAGGAGCGGTCGGGGTGATTATTCTCGCTACTCGCTCCTCCTTAGAAAGTGTCTGAAGTTTAAAAGCTTCTGCCAATAAGTCCTGTGTGGGTGCCCCATGCCATTCTTCTCTATCTGCCCCATGTTGTATTAACACTTTCCAGGCTATGGGGCGAGCGTCTCTTTCAGTTAACTCTTCCTTGCCTGGTCCTGAGGGGTCTGTTTTAAATTTCTGGAGGTCTGGGTACAAATGATCCCTTTGTCTTCCTCCATGATATCCTCTACCCCGAGATCTACCTCTAGTGTCCTCCCCATGCCCCAGTTATGCCCTTATTGCCACTTTCATTAGAATAAGTAACTGATGGCTCTAATGCTGCAATATAGGCCACTCTGTCCTTTTTTATGGGAGGTGGTAACTATTTGCTGGCCCAGGTCTCTTAGGTCTCGTAATGTGGCAGGCTGGCCGGATCGCCACACTCCCAGTCTTGTTGCATAAAATGGTTGTAAGGAGGCAGTGCATTCTCTTAAAGAGTCTACACTAAATGGCACCAGGTCCAGTTTGGTGGCACTATCACGTGCAACTAAGCCAGCCATCATCTGCATGAGACCCCATCGAGTTAGAAAAATTTCAGGGTCCTCATCAGTTTCCTGTGAGATCGCAATGGCTTGGGCCAGGAAATTACACCTGCCCATTAGTTCTGCGATTTTTGTCAAGACATCCATTAGCTGGTAATCCCCCTCAATCCTAAACCTATCTTTAAATCCCCACATATCTGGGGCTGCACAAATGCTCATTAAGCAGTGCATTTCTTGTGAGTTTAAACCCTCCCTTTCTCCCAGTAAAAGGGCATTAACACTCCCTCTAGAAAAAAATTTCCTGTTTTAAAATCCCCAGCCACTTTACCATGGCCTGGAGATCTTGGTTAAATAACCATGTTACAATGTGTCAGAATTGGTTAGTTAAATTTCAGTAAAATAATTGGTTAAGGTATAGCTAAGCAGAACTTAAGTTTTACTATATAGTTTGCAGTTAATCAGGAAGAAAGGGGGGGAATGGAAACAGGGAATGGGGGTGGGGAAACTGAAATCATGTTTTGCTAAGGGGGGGGAAATGGGAACAGGGAATGGGAACCGGAAAACAGGCAAGTCTCTGTGGTGTCAGAGCTGGAAAGGAGGACACTGAGAAAGAAAACTAAAATTATGCTTGCTAAAAGTTCACCCCAATAAACATCAAATTGTTTGCGCCTTTGAACTTCGGGTATTGTTGCTCTCTGTTCATGTGAGAAGGACCAGGGAAGTAAAAGGGTAAAAAAATAAGCCCCCTAACATCTTGGTGCCATTGACTCGGATGCATCGCATCGAATAGGTGAGTGGCAGCCTGTAAGTCCCCCTCCCCAACAGTCCACACAGTTGCTTGGAGGGGGTATAGCGAACTCTCGTGATGGTAGTTGTGGGTTCCGGCAAGCAGGGGAGAGAACCCAGGCATCCTGGCTCCCAGCTTCTCCACTCTCACATTTGAACTAGAGCAGTGGTTCCCAAACTGGGGTTCGCAGAACGTTACAAGGAGTTCGCCAGAAAAATTTCACTAATGGCGGACAGAGGACCGTGGGCATTGGAGACAGCAGGTGGGACCCGGTTGCAGGGCAGACACCCCGAACCCCAGGGAGAACGGGGCCGGGCAGTTGGGGCTGGCAGCCCAAGCCCCAGGGAGAGCGGGGCCGGGCAGTTGGGGCCGGCAGCCCAAGCCCTGCCCCCGTCAGCGGGGGAGCCAGCAGCCCAAACCCCAGCGCTCCCCATACAGCGCTGGAAGCCTGAGCCCCAGGGAGAGCGGGGCTGGGCAGTTGGGGCCGGCAGCCCGAGCCCTGCCCCCTTCAGCGGGGGAGCTGGCAGCCCGAACCCCAGCGCTCCGCGCGGGGCTGGCAGCCCGAACCCCAGGAAGAGCGGGGCCGGGCAGTTGGGGCATCCATCACACTGAGGAAATTTAAACTTAAATCGCTGAAAATATTCATTTTTAGGAGGGGGTTCATGAGATTTCACAGTTTAGTGAAAGGGGTTCGCGGGCTGTTAAAGTTTGGGAACCACTGAACTAGAGCCAAGTGGTTGAGGAGCAACTGGCCTTTGGGGTGAATAGCCTGTGACAGAGATAGGGATAGAACCCAAGAGTCCTGGCTCCCAGCCCCCCCTGACCTAAGCACTAGACCCCCCCTCCCTGAGTCAGAACCCAGGAGTCCTAGCTTCAAGTGCCCCCTGCTCTGACCCACTAGACCCCACTCCCCTCTTAGAGCCGGGGATAGAACCCAGGAGTCCTGGCTCTGTTTCAGCTGATCATCTCGAAAGAAGGCATCTCAGTCCCCCATTGTGCCATGGCAGGTTGCCCAGATTGTGATGGGGATGGTGCAGACAGGTCTCTGGGAAGTGCTGGTGCCTTTCCTGACCTACTGGAGTCTGAATTTTGAGATTTATCTGCAGTGGATCGGTATGCGGGTATGTACCATGGGCAAACTCTGAGGTCTCTGGCACCCCTAAAGGGGAAAGGTCCCATGCCCCATTCCCCACCCCTCTGAGCCAGGGAGTCCCTGACCTGGGGCTGGATCAGTGCTGGCGCCCCCTAGTGGGTGTAATCTGTCTCTTGTTCCCTACAGTACATTGCTTCCGGATCCCTCCCTGTGGTACTGTCAGGAGTCCTGTCTCTTGCTGGTGAGGCGGGCTGGAGTTTGGGGGGGCTGGTGTGGGGTGGCCGGGAGCTGGGGAGGGAGCTGGGCGGTGTGCAAGAGGAGTTGTTGCTGAGTTTTGCACAGCTGCCTAGGGGTGTTTTTCTGCAAATTGTTTTATGGCTGTTTACACATAACCATAAACTTGATCTTAAACAAATAGTTGCCTGGCTTTCATGCTGATGAATGTCCTGGCAGGTCTGAAGGGCCCCTGAGGTGGCTAGAAGTGTTGCCAAGTGTCACAATGTTTAGTTTAGTTTATTTCTTATGTAGACATGTGGCTCTAACTACCAGCCCCCCACTTCCTTCCCAGATCTGGAGCTAGACCGAGGTGTTCTGACTCCCAGGCCTTTTGCACTAACCCACTAGACCCCACTCCCCTGCCAGAGCCTCTGCTCAGCTTAGAAAAGAGACGACAAAGTGGGGATCTGATGGAGGTCTATGCACTCATGTATGGTGTGGAGAAAGTGGAATAGGGAAGTGTTATTTATCCATTCGCATAACGCAAGAACTAGGAGTCACCCAATGAAATGAATAGGCAGCAGGTTTCAAGCAAACAAACGGAAGTATTTCTTCACACAATGCGCAGTCAACCTGTGGAACTCACTGCCAGGGGATGTTGTGAAGATCAAGTGTAAAAAAAAGAGCTAGATAAGTCCATGGAGGATAGGTCTATCAGTGGCCATTAGCCAAGAGGGTCAGGGATGCAACCTCCTGCTCTGGGTGTCCCTAAGCCTCTGACTGCCAGGACTAAGGCTGGGCATCAGAGGATGGAGCACTCAATAATTGCCCTGGTCTGTTCATTCCTTCTGAAGCATCTGGCACCGGCCACTGTCAGAGATGGGACACTGGGCTAGATGGACTATTGGTCTGACCCTGTGGCTGTTTTTATGTTCTCCTGGCTCTGGGAGCAGAGCGTAGGCTAATGCTTAGAGCAGTGGGTAGAGACAGCTTAGCCAAGCACACAGATCTGGCACATTCAGTGGAAAGGCTATGGGGCTGGGATGGGACTGTCATATTAGTGAGTGGGGCAGTGCGCAGGAACCTGGAGCAAGGCCTGAGGCCTGAACAAAAGTCAGTAAAAGTCAGGGTGACCAGATGTCCCAATTTTATAGGGACAGTCCCGATTTTTGGGTCTTTTTCTTATATAGGCTCCTATTACCCCCCCACCCCCGTCACGATTTTTCACACTTGCTGTCTGGTCACCCTAATAAAAGTTATGCTATGAGCAAGAGTCAGGCCCTGTCAAAAGTCAGTGTCCGGTACACGAACTCGGCACTGCTATTGCTAGCATTGCTAAACCACACTGAACACGTGAACACATTCCAGCAGGCCAGCACAAGAACACCCCAGCCTAGCACACTTAACAAAAGTGGTGAATAGTGATACCTTATCTGAAACCTCAGGCGTAAAAGTACAAAGACAGGTGGTGAGTAGGGATGTTTTGTCTGAAACACCAGGAGAAAGTACAAGGGGAGGTATCAAACATGTCATGAAACACGTAAGGTGGTAAGTAGGTTGTTTATCCCAGATTGTTTGTCTCAGTCTATAAATGTTGGGCTACCTCGCTTTAACCCTTCAGCTGGCCTAGGGAGCAGTGGAAAGTCCCACCACTGAATGAGCTGGTACATTTTGTCATGGGCATACCCGTGCTAATGTAACTGTAGACATTGATCTGGGGATCTAGGACCCTGCTTCGTCGGTGTGACGGGGTGAACTCACTCTGCACTGGACGGGGAAGGGTTAACTCCTCACTGTGGGCGGAGGAAGCCAGGTCGCTAATGGACATGCTCCAGGTGTAACAGCAGCATAAGAGGGAGCAGCCCAGCTCAGTCTGGGCTGACCACCGGAGAGGAAGGATATTCCTTGCCGGCTCCCACCCGAGAACAGCTGGAGTCCTGGACCGCGGAAGCCAGAGCTGCTGAGACCCAAGCAGAGGTCTGAGCTACAGGGGAACCCAGAGACCCTGAAGACGTACAGACCGCCACGATGATGAGTAGCACAATAGGAAGTAGCCATTGTCCCGACGATAATCAGCGTGTTGCAGATGGATCCCTGCTGACTCAGTGGCGAACACACTTGCCACTGAAAGGGCCTTGGGCTGGGACCCGGTGGAGCAGGGAGAGCCCAGGTCCTCCTACCCTGGCCGCCACCCCCCGGATGGCAGCCTACACACCCCAACCAGCCAGTAGGCCATACAGCTCCACCCTGGAGGGCAACTGTAACCCTTCTGCCAGGTGGAGCCGGCAGCAACCAGGGCCGGGTTCAATATCTAGAGGTTCAATATCTAGGGGTTCCTTTTCAACAATACAACACAGAACTGGCTCGAGCCCCCATCCTGTAACCTGGGGAAAATTAGACACCATCCCTGGGCGCCTCTGAGAGGCATTACTTCCCCATTCGCAAGCAGAGTCTGAGTGTAGAAAAGAAATTTTTAATGACAGGAGGGAAGTCACCCGACATTAATTAGGGAAAACGCCACAAGCAGGATTCATAATCATAAAACTGTGCACGGGACACCCACCCCAGAGTGCGTGGGGCAGAGCCTTCTGCCTCATGTCCTTGAGTTCTACAACCAACAGTTCCTTTTCTGTGCCCCCCTCTGCTCCCTCACCAGACCCCACTCACAGGAGTTGTCCTTGGTCAGTGAGGAGCCAGGGTTCAGAGGTGCATCTGTGTGAGTTCAGCTCCCA
>NW_020715724.1:44436-49897 GCF_002925995.2 Terrapene triunguis
CTGAGCCCCTGACACGCTCCCTGCAGCACAGCGCCCCCTACTGAGCCCCTGACACGCTCCCTGCAGCACAGCGCCCCCTACTGAGCCCCTGACACGCTCCCTGCAGCACAGCGCCCCCTACTGAGCCCCCATCCTGCTCCCTGCAGCCCAGTGCCCTCTGCTGAGCCCCTGCCCTGGCTCACGCCGCCACCTCGTGCCGCATTCCTGTGTGTGCTGTATAAGGGGACCTACCTGGGCGGGAGTGCCCCCTAGGCCGTTGTTGGCGTCTCCTCTACTCGCTGTGCCCGTGGTCCACTGGATCGTGCCATAGTTCAGCATGATGAAGGTGACTTTGCCGTCGTTTGCCAGCACAGCCTGAAATGTGTTCACCTGCAGCGGCGAGGGAAGGGACCTGGGTGAATCAGTCTGGGAGGTGGGAGGGGACTCCTGCGTGGGGGGGTTGTGGGAGGGCAAGGCCAGGTGCCTGGGGAAGGCTGGCCCACGGGGTATTCCATCCAGGCTGTGCTACGTATCGCTGCCAATGAAACCCACTGGTCAGTAGGTGGGATAGCTTCATGTATGGGGTGACCCCTAGTGGTGACCAGAGGAGCTGCACAGGTGCAGGAAGCACAGCTCCAGCGACTCTGCTAGCCAGTCCCCTGGAGCGCCCCTAGTGGCGAACATGGGCAATGCAGCCTGGGAGCTGCACCGCAGCAGGAACCATAGGGTACTGTCTGGGTCCAGCAGCCCCACTAGCCAGTCTCCCTTCCTGTCTCTCCCCTGCCCCTAGGGACTCAGCGGGGGCCTTGGGGAATGAGGTGCCACATACCTTCTGGGAGGTGGAGCCGTAGTAGGCCACACGGTCCCAGGTGGCCACGAAGGCCCACGTGGCAGTGAAGGGGATCTCCGGGAAGTACTGGTTGATGTCTCTGGTGAGGCGGCGCAGCAGCTCGGGGTTCTGGGTCTCCCGGTAGTAGACGTCCCCACCCAGGTTGTTGTTCACATCGCCCCAGTAGGGGGCCACAAAGGGTCGGCCATCAGCCAAGGGGAAGGGGTCGGGGGTGTACTGGGAGACGGACACGCCGAAGGACACCACGCCATTGTTGTTCACCTGTGGGGGTGGGGAGCAGAGTGGTGGATGTAGGAACACAACAGACCATGGCTAACCCCCTCTTTGCAGCACAGCACCCCCTACTGAGCTCCCCGTCCTGCTCCCCACAGCACAGTGTCCTCTGATGAGCCCCCTGTCCCATTCCCCACAACATGGTGCCCCCTGCTGAGGCTCGCGCCCACCCCCAATGCCCAGTGGGATGTGAGGCACCTCGGCTGGTGATGTGGGGCACAGACACAGAGATCCATAGAGTCTAAGGCTAGGTGGGTCCATTCTGCCCACCTGCTTTGCCCTCCTGCCTAACCTCAGTCTCAGAACCAAACTGGGGACCCCAGCCTCCAGCCCAGATCTGTGGGTCGAGCTAGAGCGCAGCTTTCAGAGGAAGATGCCCCAACTCCATGGAAAGACTCTGAAAGATGGAGATCCCACCCCGCCACCGGGGCAAGGGTTGGTTCCCCTCCCTAGTGCAAAGTCACCCCTCATTTCCAGCCTGGATTTGTCCAGCTTCATCTCCTGGCCATCGGCTCTCACTCTGCCGGATCTGCTGGGTTCAGGAGCTCTCTGCACTGAGCAAGCTCCTCCCCAGGGAGGCGCTGATAGACCGGGATCAAATCCCCTCTTGGCCTTCTGCGGAGAAACTCAGCAGAGCCAGCAACTTATGGCTGGCTGTCTAAATACTGTTGGTACAATGGTTGGGGATAGATAGATAAGGCTGAAAATTACGCCCTGAGCCCTAGGAATTGCGTATGGATGGGTACTTACATTGACAGGGTTATGCCTAAGCCAGTGGTTCTCAAGCTTTTGTACTGGTGACCCCTTTCACACAGCCAGCCTCTGAGTGCGACCCCCCTTTATAAATTAAAAACACTTTTTTTGTATATTTAACACCATTATAAATGCTGGAGGCAAAGCGGAGTTTGGGGTGGAGGTTGACAGCTCACGACCCCCCGTGTAATAACCTTGTGACCCTCTGAGAGGTCCCGAACCCCAGTTTGAGAACCCCCGGCCTAAGCCCTAAGAACAGGGTAAGAGTGGGTGCCCTAGAGTGTAAGGATACGCCTGAGCCCACAGAAGGGTACGGGTGGGGGGTACCTAAATTAAGAGGGTTATGCCTTGAGCCCTAGGGATTAGTTAGAGGTGGGTGCCCTAAAGTGTGCATGTGTCAGAGAATTTTGTGCGGGAAACAGCATGGATCGATAGCTAGCCCTGTGTGGCACCCTATTGCTGGCTGCCTCTGAGCCGTGTGCCTTGGGGTTGGCGGTGGGATCGGCCCTGCTGTACATACATAGAGGGAACGGTGCTCCTTGCCATAGAAGGTGAAGGTCATGGAGATGGGGATCTCCGGTGATGCCCCATCGTCAGCTTTGGGGTTCTTCTGGTCGCCCTGGGCTGGTCCATAGGGATACAGCAGGGAGTCTGGGGTTGGGAGAACGTGCCTTGTGAGAGCCCGGAGCACCTCCTCCCCCATTGAGTCCCATTGCCCCCCCGGAGAGCCACCTCCCACCTCATCCCCAGCCTGATGCCCTTTGGGATCAGCAGTGCCCCCGTGTGGTATCAGGAGCTGCTTTGGGAGAGCTCCCCATTGGCCTTTGTATTCCAGAGCCATGCTGAAACAAACCAAGTCCCCCCAATCCTCACCCTGATCCTCCCCATCCATAACATAGCCATCCACCCCGATTCTCCACCCCACCCCCAATACAGGCCCCTACCCTGATCTTCCCCCCTCACTCCATCCCTAACATAGCCCCTGACCTGATCCCCACCCTGATGCTCCAACCACCACTAATACAGGCCCCTACCCCAATCCCCACACCTAACACATCCCCCCACCTTGATTCTCCAACCACCCCTAATACAGGCCCCTACCCTGTCCAGTTTTGGGCCCCACACTACAAGAAGGATGTGGAAAAATTGGAAAGAGTCCAGTGGAGGGCAACAAAAATGATTAGGGGGCTGGAGCAGATGACTTATGAGGAGAGGCTGAGGGAACTGGGATTGTTTAGTCTGCAGAAGAGAAGAATGAGGGGGGATTTGATAGCTGCTTTCAACCACCTGAAAGGGGATTCCAAAGAGGATGGAGCTTGGCTGTTCTCAGTGGTGGCAGATGACAGAACAAGGAGTAGTGGGCTCAAGTTGCAGTGGGGGAGGTTTAGGTTGGGTATTTGGAAAAACTTTTTCACTAGGAGGGTGGTGAAGCACTGGAATGGGTTCCCGAGGGAGGTGGTGGAATCTCCTTCCTTAGAGGTTTTTAAGGTCAGGCTTGACAAAGCCCTGGCTGGGATGATTTAGTTGGAGATTGGTCCTGCTTTGAGCAGGGGGTTGAACTAGATGATCTCCTGAGATCCCTTCCAACCCTGATATTCTATGATTCTATAATTCTATGATCTTCCCCCCTCACTCCATCCCTAACATAGCCCCCGACCCGATCCCCACCCCGATTCAACCACCCCTAATACAGGCCTTTACCCCAATCCCCACCCCAACACAACCCCCACCCTGATTCTCCACCCCCACCCCTTATACAAGCCCCTACCCTGATCCCCATGCCACCTTGATTTCCCACCCCTAACATATCCCCCTACCCCAATTCTCCACCCCATCCTAATACAGCCCCCTACCTTGATCCTCAGCTAGGGTTGCCAACTTCATAATTGCACAAAATCGAACACCTTTGCCCTGTCCCCCACCCTGCCCATCTTCTCTGAGGCCCTGTCCCTTCTCTGAGGCCCGGCATCCACTCACTCTGTCCCCCCTCCCTTTGTCGCTCACTCGCCCCCACCCTCATTCATTTTCACTGGGCTGGGGCAGAGGGTCGGGTTGCGGGCTCCAGCCAGGTAGCGCTTACCTCAGGTGGCTGCCGGTTGGTAGCACAGTGAGGTGGGAGAGGTGAGGGCTCCAGCTGGGGGTGCAGGCTTCGGGCTGGGGCCAGAATTGAGGGGTTCAGGGTGTGGGAGGTGGCTCCAGTCTGGGGCAGGGGGTTGGAGTGTGGGAGGAGGTGAGGGCTCTGGCTGGGGGTGTGGGCTTTGGGGTGAGAATGGGTATGAGGGGTTTAGGGGGCAGGAAGGGGCTCTGGGCTGGGGTATGGGGTTGGGGTGCGGGAGGGGGTGCAGGGTGCAGGCTCTGGGAGGGAGTTTGGGTGCGGGAGGGGGTTCCGACCAGGGGCAGCGGGTTGAGATGCAAGAGGCGGTTTGGGGTGTGGGCTCCGGCCGGCTGGCGCTTACCTTAGGCGGCTCCTGGTCGGTGACGCAGCGGGGCTAAGACAGGCTTCCTGCCTGCCCTGGCTCCACGCTGCTCCCGGAAGCAGCTGGCATGTCCTCCCTCCGGCTCCTAGGCATAGGCGTGGCCAGGTGGCTCTGTGTGGTGTACACTGCCTGTGCCCACAGACACCGCCACCACAGCTCCCATTGGCCACAGTTCAAAGCCAATGGGAGCTGCGCAGAGCTGGTGGGGGCAGCACATGGAACTTCCCTGATTGCCTCTGCACCTAGGGGCCGGACATGTTGGCTGCTTCCAGGGAGCTGCGAAGAGCCAGGGCAGACAGGGAGCCTGCCTTAGCCCCACTGCGCCGCCAACCGGACTTTTAACAGCCTGGTCAGTGGTGCTGACCGGAGCCGCCAGGGTCCCTTTTTGACCAGGTGTTCCGGTAAAAAAACGGACGCTTGGCTACCCCACTCCTCCCTCCCCATCCCTAACATACCCCCCAACTTGAACTCCACCCTGATTCTCTACCCTTGCCTAATACAGGCCCCTACCCCAATCCTCACCCTGAACCTCCCCATCCCTAACATAGCCCCCCCCCCACTCCCCCCCCCCATTCCCCCCCCCCCCCTCTCCAGTCCCCCGTCTAATACCGGCCCCTACCCCAATCCCCACCCCTAACACAGCCCCCCACTCTGATGCTCCTCCCCAATCCTAATACAGGCCCCTACTTCGATCCTCACCCCTCACTCCCCATCCCTAACATAGCCCCCATCTAATCCCCACCCAGATTATCCACCCCCACCCTTAATATAGGCCGCTGTCCCGATCCTCACCCCTCTCTCCCCATCCCTAACATAGCCCCCAATCCGATTCCTACCCTGATTCTTCATCCACACCTCTAATACAGGCCCCTACCCTGATCCCCACATCACCCATAATACAGCCCCCACCCTGATTTCCCACCCCTAACACACCCCCTACCCCGATTCTCCACCCCCATTTCTAATACAGGCTCCACCTCCCACCCTGGTCCCAACCTCATCCCTAATATGGGCCCCCATTCCAATCCATTCTTACCTTCTGCCATCTCCACAGGGGCGGGCAGCACCAACCCTAGAGAGGGGAGGGAACAGACTGTCAGCCCCAGGGCACAGTGACACCAGCCCCCCA
>NW_020715725.1:0-14286 GCF_002925995.2 Terrapene triunguis
GGGTATTCTCGCACACAGCCCTGCCCAAAACAATACTCAGCCCAAAAACTCTGTGTGTGTGTGTGTGTGTGTGTGTGTGTGATACGCACTTTTTGTCTTTACTGGGGATTATGTTTACAGCTATGTTAATGGGAGGGTGAGTTCACACCTGTCAACCTGACCAGGGGTTTAATCCAAATTATAGAGGTTTAACCCAGCTCATACCACACACACACACATACACACTCAGAGACTCACAACAACAATGGACACAAACACACAGTCACATTTCCAGCACTGGAATGGGTTACCTAGGGAGGTGGTGGAATCTCCTTCCTTAGAGGTTTTTAAGGTCAGGCTTGACAAAGCCCTGGCTGGGATGTTTTAGTTGGGGATTGGTCCTGCTTTGAGCAGGGGGTTGGACTAGATGACCTCCTGAGGTCCCTTCCAATCCTGATATTCTATGATTCTATGATTCCCGCCACACTCATATGTACACGCACGTTCACACAAATACACTCAGAGAGAGACAGACATACACAACAGAAACACACATTCACACTGTCTCTCTCACACACAACCTCTCTCACACACACCCACTGAAGCACACTTACAGACACATCAAGCTGGCAACCACAGAGATGCAACATGGACACATGGACAGTCCCACACACAGTCAGACACACAGATAATCACGTGCACATATGGACAGTCCCACCCACAGACAGACACACACAACCACACACATCTTAGTCCATTGTGGAAGCTCAATGGCTCAGAATCTGGGCTCCTTACCGGGGCTCTGGCTCTGGGTATAACCACAGTGTTTTGGGGGATACCTCCCCACACATCCTGTATCACCCCTGGCCTGTGCATCTCTCCTGACTCCCAGGTCCTCTCCCCTTTCTAGACCAGCTCCCCTTCCTGTCATAGCCATCTCCGCTGGGGCCCCCTACTGAGCCCCCTGCAGCACGGCCTACTGGGGGTCTATCTCTTGCCCACTCCGGCTCCAGGTGGGGCTGCTAGTCAGGGCATCTCTCTGGCTCTGTTTTAGCTCCTCTCCGCTCAGTTCTTGAGACCCCTCCGCGGGGACTTTGCTCTTTACTAGGCAAGAAAAATGGCACAACACTCCATGCTCAGCCAGAACCAAGCTCAGCCCTGCCTCTCACACCCTCTCTATACCCAGCCCAGCAGGTTCTTCACCACCATGGAGGTTTCCAATGGAACCCAACCTGGGCCATGGGGGAAGTTGGGAGACATACTGGACTCCACAGCATCCCCTGCTGCTCACTGAAGTGATGCCGATGTGGAGGGGTAGAGCTAGGGTGATGATAACATGACCTGGACGGAAGTGGAGTGGGTGGGAAATCATCCACCTGAGTTATAAATGGATCATCATCCCATTTCTGATCATCACCTGGCAGAAAAAGAAGACCTTGAATTTTCCCCACACTTTGATTAGATTGAGACTCTTCCCAGACTGCGCCTCA
Organism: Terrapene triunguis; assembly: GCF_002925995.2. Classification (NCBI taxonomy): domain Eukaryota; kingdom Metazoa; phylum Chordata; order Testudines; family Emydidae; genus Terrapene; species Terrapene triunguis. Next base: position 1,470 of record NW_020715725.1, read on the forward strand.
CTGAATCCTCCTTCACTGAGAAGCTGTACGGCTCTGGAATTCTGCTGTGATGCTGGTGTGAGCGGTGGGAAACCGGTGTGAGCGGTGGGATACTGGTGTTAGCCAGGGGATATTGGTGTTAGCAGTGTGATATTGGTAATCAAGGTGAGATATTGGTGTGAGAGGTGGGAAAATGGTGTGAATGGTGGGAAACTGGCATCAGTCATGGGATATTGGTGTTAGCAGTGGGATATTGGTATTTGAGGGGAGATACTGCTGTGAGAGGTGGGAAATTATTGTGAAATGTGGGATACCGCGGTCAGTCATGGGATATTGGTGTCAGTGGTGGGATACCGAGGTTAGCTGTGGGATACTGGTTTGAGAGCTGTGAAACAGATCTGATATGTGGGACACTGGGGTCAGTGGTGTGAAAGGAGGGACACTGGTGTTAATACAGGTGCCAGTGGTAGGATACTGGTGTTAATACAGGTGTCAGTGGTGGGATACTGGTGGCAGAGAAGTGGGATACTGGTATGAATGGTGAGAAACTGGTGTTAGCAGTGGGATCTTGGTGTCAGTGGTGGGATACTGGGGTGAGCAGTGGGAAACTGCTTTTAGAAATGGGATATCAGTGTCAGCCAGTTGAACAACTATCCCATCGCTTCACTGCCACGTAGGGGGAAGGGGCAGGTTCATGGGGCACAGACCGTGGAAGCCATGTTTGGCTCAGTAGCGCCCCCTGCTGCAGGTGAAAGTGATGGCGATATTAAAGGGGTGAATTAAGGTGATATTAACATGGGGGTGATTGGGCACCACAAGGAAAACCCTGACCTGTATCTCCCCCAGATAGGGCAAGAGGTGATGGAGATGAGCTGGGGGTGGGGGTTATCTGTTATCCTGGGGGAGGGGGGTGTCTTTTACCTCCCCAATGCCCTGCCGGCACAAAGAAAGCCCAGCTGTTATCTCAGCAGGATTCTGCTATGGCCACCACCGTGACAGCCGGCTCAGCCGGCCCCATCACCATCATCAACAGGTTCATCACCCAGCCCCACACGACCAGTGCTGCCATCCCGGCCAAACCGCAGCCCCTGGAGAAGTTCCACAAGGGGGAGCCGCTGGCCCTCGGGGTGAGTATCCTGCGGACTAAAAGGGATAACTGCTTTTGGGAGGCTTCCCCACCCACCTGGGACAATCAGCCAATGAGAGCTTGTTCTGATGATGTCATGGTTTGAAGGTGGTGTCCCATTGGCCAGATACTGGGGGATGGAATTCCAGAGGACGATTCCCTCCAGTGTTTAGGATACACTGGGTGGGTGTTTATGTGACCCAGCCCTGACTTCTTGCTGCCCCCATGTTTGCCCGGACATGAGCGTCGTGCCAGGGAGGAGCCTGGCCCAGTTACCCCAGAAACGCCAGCATGGTTCTTGCAGAGAAGGCAGCCGGCTGGGGTCAGCGTAATCCCCTGACAGCGGGCACCTATTCCTCCTGTACCTGCCAGACCATGGGTCGCTGTCCCTGATCTCAGGCAATGCTGGTGCGTCCCCCTGACCGTTGCTTTCCAAGCCCAGATCCCCCATGCCAAGCACCTGCATTCAGCCTGTCTATATTTCAGCCTGTCTGACTTCCCTGGTGGGAGCCATGGGCTGGTTCACAGGGACTGTGGCTTCTGCTGGGATTATAATTCCCAAAATTTTGTGATGATAAACCCCATAGAAACATTACATTTGCCTCCCTCATGTCCCGGATCAGACCCACGGGCCCATCTAGCCCAGTATCCTTCCCAACTCTCCCTGCTGTGTCAGATCTGACCCATGGGCCTACTTACCCCTTCCCTACCATAAACTCTTAGTGTGGCCCTTGGGCAACTCCCTCAATCTTGCTCCATGCCTCAGTTTCCCTACCTGTACAATAGCGATAACAGCACATTTCTGCCTCCCAGGGGAGTTGGGATGGGGAGGATCAATGCATTAAAGACTGAGACTATGAGAGACTATGGCCATGGTAGGGCGGTCCCTAGGGGGGTGCGGGGCCCGGGACATCGGTTCCAAATTTCTAATCTGCCGGGGGCTGCTGCCCCCTGGCCCCACCCAGGCCCTGCTCCCACTCCACCCCTTCCCCCCAAGGCCCTAACCCTCCTCTGCTCCTTCCCAGCCCAGTTCTGCCCCCTCCCACAAGCACGCTGCACCCTCCCTCCTCTCCCCTCACTCACAGCACCTCCTGATGCCGCAAAAAACATCTGATACATGGTAGGCGATAGGCGCAGATTGGCAGGGCCCACCGGTGGGCAGGAGGCGCTAGGGGAAGGGAGAGGTTCTCGTAGGGGGGGCTCCTCCTCGCCCCCCCCACCAGCTTGCCGCTCGCCTCCCCATTCGCCTCCTCACCCCACTTGCCCACCCGCCTCCCGCCTCACCTCCCCGCCTGTGCGGGGCCCCGATTTGCCGTACCCAAGGGACGGCTCTGGATGATGGGCACCAGATAAATACCCAAGACAGAGGGACCTGTTAAGAGCACCAAGGGGAAAGCGACCCCTAGCGAGCTCGGGGTGCAGTGATGAAATTCTTGGCTTTGCTTCCTGGTAGATCACCCAGATCCTAGTTGGAGCCGTGCAGTTTGCTGTCGGGGTGGTGATGGCTATGGTCAACTCCTATTTGTGGATAATGGCATTGAGTGTGCACGTCCCGATATGGAGTGGGTTGCTGGTAAGTCTCCACCCCACCCTGCCCTCTGCCATCGGGTCACATGTAGGAGCAGGGAAGGATTGGAGCATGCTCAGTGCAGACAGATCCTTTGGAGAATCTAGCTGCCAAATTCTAACACATCTCCACGGAGCATGTGCAAATGGAAATTTTTCAAATGCTTATAATTTGGCCAAATTTGAGTGGACTTTTTATGGAACAGCAAAAGGCACATCCTTGTCCCTAGGGTGACCTCCCCCGCCACATTTCCAGGCCCTGCTCCAAAGCATGCAGGCACTAGAGCTTCTCAATGAAATAGTTGTAAGAATTATTTTTACCATGGGCAAAACAACATACTTTCCCCAGCCTCATTCTCAGCAATGGCTGAACAATTTGGACTGAAATTTATCCCCAAAATTGAGCCTGCAGCAGGCTGAGAATGGGAAATTTCAGCCCTAATAGTTAATGCTTGGCAAAGTTATCAGCACCTGAAAGTAGGATCTTATAATGGGATGTGTTGGGCAACCTTACCTCTAGGTGGCGCTAGCAGCAGACCCTACAATAGACTACGTGGGGCTCTAATCCCACCAGGCAGTTTGCCAGGGCGCCGGAGAGAACTATACAGACCTGCAGGGTCAGGCTGTGGGTGGATCAGCACAGACGTTGGTTCCCATGTGGCCACCGACCTTTACCCTGTCTCCTGCTGGACTACCTCTCCCAAGCTCACCCTTGTCTAGTATTTCCCAGCATGCATAGCACCTATCCACCCCGCTGTGCTCCGTGAGCACTAGACACAGGCACAGCCCTGCTTCTAACTCTTTCTCTCTTCCCCTCACAGTACATCATCTCGGGGGCCCTCTCAGTGGCGGCTGCAAAGAATCCCAAGATACAACTGGTACGAATTGATGCCTCAGTTTCCTTCCTTCCTTCCTATCTATCTATCCCTGTACACCCCCTCTATCTATCTATCCCACCCACCCCCACACACACCCCCTCTATCTATCTATCTATCTTATACCCACAATCACTCGTTCTTTCCAAAGTGGTTGAATTATTTGAACTGTACCTCAATCCAGCTTCGCGATTGAGCCCCTAAATGTTCTGTCTGAGCGAGGGTTTGGCCATTAGGCTGTACTGCTACAGCAATGGGAGTGAACATCATGATCACAATAATGGGATGTCATCGTGTGGGCTCTCCCCACAGCCAGGGTGGGGCTGGGCTCTGTGCCTTGTTGCCCGCGTGTGTCCAGCTGGGCTCTCAGCGCACGCCTCTCTCCACCCCCGTCTCCCATCCAGGTGAAAGGCAGCCTGGGAATGAACATCATCAGCTCGGTGCTGGCCGGATGTGCCATGATCCTGTACCTGATCAGCTTGATGGAATCCAGGCATCAGAACAGGTGTAACTGGTACCCGGAGGAATGCATGGCTTTTGTGAGTACTTGGTACCGCAGCACGAGGGCAGGGCTGTCAGCGCATCCACCCCTGCTCCCACAGGGACCCACCTGCCTCCCATGGCCACCCCAGGGACTGCCTTACCCAGCTGGCAGGGGCCTTTCCCTTCCAAGGGTGCTGGCTCTGATCCAGCCCCAGGGCAGGGGGTGGGGAATGGGACATGAGGCCTTTCCTCTCATGGGGGTAGTTGCTCTGACCCCGCCCCAGGGTGGGGGCATGGCTGGCAAGGTTGAGGGAATGGGACATGGGGACTTTGCCCTGTAGGGAATTCAACAGCTTCCTGTTGGCAGAAGGTAACCATGGCCTGCATCATGGTTCTGTTCCTGTTCACCTTCTTGGAATTCGTTGTCTCCATCTCCACTGCGGCCTTTGGGTGCAAAGCCGTATGCCGGAACAGCTACAGCGAAGTGGTAATGATGCGTCACCATGGGGCCTGTATTAATTTCAGGGACGGTGGAGGGGTCTAGTGGCTTACAGGAGGAGTGGTGGGAGCCAGGACACCAGGGTTCAATTTCCATCTTGGGATGGGAGTGGGAATCATAGAAGAGAATATCAGGGTTGGAAGGGACCTCAGGAGGTCATCTAGTCCAACCCCCTACTCAAAGCAGGACAATCCCCAGACAGTTTTTTGTTTTTTTTTACCCCAGTTCCCTAAATGGTCCCCTCAAGGATTGAACTCACAACCCTGGGTTTAGCAGGCCAATGCTCAAACCACTGAGCGATCCTTCCCCCCCATCTAGTGGGCTAAAGTAAGTGTGTGTGGATGGGGAGAGAGATTGGGAGCTAGGACTCCAGGGTTCTATACTGGGAGCACATCACTGGGGTGTTGCTGGGCTGAGAGGCACGCTTGAGTCCTGTCCTGATAGGTTTACCTTTTCCTGCAGTCTGTGGTCATTTACCAGAACATGGTGCCTCCAGGTGATCCAACTACTGCCACCAACACCCACACTGACGCTGTTGCCTGCACTCCTCCCCCTTACACGGACATCGCCACCCCATGAGCTGCTCCCTAGGGCAGCCACTGCCTGGATCACCACCTCCCTACATACCGTGGAGACCAAAGCAGCAGAATGGGAACTGGTCATAGCTCCTCGCTCCCGACACTGAGCCTGCTGAACCCCATGCACTGACCACACTGCCCATAGCGAGAGAGATGTCTGACTCACAGCATCACACAATTGATCTGCCGGTCTCCTGGCGCTTTCCGTTCCACCCCTGTGGGTGGGATTTCAGCCCCAGGTCCCACACTCTATAACATGTCCAGGCTGTCTCCAATAAAACCGTTTTCTCTAATCATCCAGCCCTGATTTCCTTCGCTCCTGCGTTCAGTGGGATCCCCTGATCCTAAGCCCCAGCCCCAGGTTGTTGGGGGGATTATCTGGACTGTCCCTGATGCCCCCCACTAACAGGGCCAGTGTGCCCTGGGGCCCAGGATGAGGTGCCTGGAGCGTGATGGGGAGCACGGCAGGAGGTTGGGTGGCAGGGGTGACTGTGAGAGCAGCTTTGATGGGGGCTGTCGGAGAGAGACAGAACATGCAACAGAAAGAGAAAGAAATGACCAGCGCTGGGGATAGAACCCTGGAATCCTGGCTCCCAGCCTCCAACCCGCTATGGTTCTTCCCCATTCCCCTCCCAGCTCCCCCTACCCTTTAGTGACCTGGGACCTCCCGCACAAGAGAACTCGGCAGGATGATTCCCAGAGCACCTACTGATTGCGGGAACCCAGTCCCCGAGCCCACCCTCCCCCCAGCTCGCTTGGCCTCATCCGGCTCTGGGGCAGGAGACAGCTGAGCTGGGAGCCCAGCCAGGAGCCACAGGGCCCATTCTCTGAAGCCTCGGAACTTTTCACCCCAATGACCATCACTGATCTTTGACCGTATCCCCAGGCCTGGCGCCTCTGGGCCTGCGTCTGTGCTCCAAAATCTGGGAGCCTGCCCTGCCTTCATTTAGCATCAAGCTTTTAGGTTTGGTCTCATTCTCCACAAGGGACTCAATGCTTTGGAATGGGGCGGGGCCTCGGGTGGAGAGGGGGTGGACTACCCGCGGGGAAAAATAAGAGCCAGTGTCTATGGCTCTGGGCTGAGGTGGACATGCACCAGTACGTGATGCATTGAGGCAGCCCATGGAGGGACCTCATGTCCGGTGTCCCAAAGTTGTGTACAAAAAACCACCAGGCAGACTTACCATGTGTTAAACAACCCTGTACTGGGACGGAGAACGGGATGGGCAGGGGTGGGGTTACAATTGCTAGGAGGGATATGAAACCGTAGTTAATAGTAAGAGCTGTGAGGTGCTCATTGGTCACTGGAAATTCTCCTGGTTTCCAGCCTAGTGCACCTTCCCCAAAGCTAGAGAGGGTTTTCTGTGGGAGGGCCTGTCTGTTTTGCACTCAGGGGTCTGGGATCTGTGCAGAAAAAAGTTGGAGAGCTGTTTAAGTATTGGGTTTGGGTGCTGGTTCTGGGCACTAAACCCACCTCCTGACTGGGGCTCTCCAGTGCGAAAAGACTGAAGTGGACCATGCCTATGGATTTTTCCCTAGCTCTGTGCAAAGAAGTGTGATCAGGAAGCTGATTATTTTTAAAAAATTGTCATTTTGGGAGGGCTGTATGTCGAAAAACCTGTTAAAAACAGACTCCGAATTTGCATCACAAACCTTGCCATGGCCTTTGAACCAGCATGTTAAATTTCAAGGTAATCTGGCTAAGCATCTGGTCTTCAGAGAGGATTGAAAACCTCTGTCTCGCTGCAAAAAAGTACGATAAGCACGTTGAAATTTTAAAAATGGGTCATTTTGGGGGGTTGTATCTCAGGAACCCCTTTATAAAATGACCCTAGATCTGTAACAAAAACTTCCCCCCAGCCCCTGATTTGGTGTGCCAATTTTCAAGGTGCTCAGACAATGCTCATGGATTTTAGAACAGTTTGGATATCCCCGTCTCTGCTAAAATGTGTCAGAAAGCTGAAATATTAAAAATGGGCTGTTTAGAGGGGCTGTATCTCAGGAACTCCTTCATCTAATGACTCTAAATTTGCATCACAAACTCTGCCATGGACCCTGAACCAGCATATCAAATTTCAAGATAATCTGACTAAGCATGTAGGTTTCAAGAAGGATTAAAAGTCTCTGTCTCGGTGCAAAAAAAGCATGATAAGCAAGTTGAAATATTAAATATATGTTCTTTTGGGAGGGCTGTGTCTCAGGAACCCCTTTATTAAATTGCCTCAAATTTGCACTGCAAAGTGTATCCCAGGCCCTGAATTGGTGTGCCAATTTTCTAGGTGCTTGGACCATGCATATGGATTTTAGAACAGTTTGGATGTCCCCATCCCTGCTAAAATGCCTAAGAAAGTTGACATAAAATAAAGGGTCCTTTTGAGGGGCTGAATCCTGAGCATCCCTTTATCAGAGGACCCCCAATTTGCTCCACAGACTGTGCCCCAGGCTGCCAACCCACACGGCAGCTTTCGAGCTTATTGACCTGCATGTGGAATTTTTTTGAGCGGTTTTGGCACAAGCCCCGTGAGAAGGAAACGCCCACTTCTGAGCAGCTCGAGCACTCTGCTGCTGCATGGGATCCTCCATCTCCTTCCAGGGGCTCCCTGATTGGAAGGGTCCTGGTCCAGACTGAGCAGCGGGCCGGGTCAGAGCCCAGCGTGGTTACGGGGAGGAGCCGGGGGGTATTGGCGGGGTTGGAGGAGATGGTTTGTGTGTGTTGCTAGCTATGAACTGTGTGGGTGTGTATGTGAATTGCGTGTGTGGGTTTGTGTGAACTGGGTGTTGATATGAGACGTGTGTGTATGAACGTGAATTGTCGGGGGGGGGGGGCTGCGTGAACTGTGTGTTGATGTGAATTGTGTGTGTTTGGTAGGGTTGCAAACATGGCAATTCTAAAATCAGGGACTGTTTCTTAGCCCCCCTGCCCTCCTCCTTCCGATATTATCATTAATCATAACCAGCAGGACTCACCTACATTCGCCAGGGGTATTTCTTGCTGCTGGGGACATTGGCAGAGACTCTGTCAGTGAGGAGGCTGCAGCCCGGGAGGTCTGACCCCCCTGCCAGGCACAGGCCCTTCCTGCCCCTGGGCCTGGAGCTCAGCCCTGTCTGATTTCCCCGTGCAGCGCTGAAGGGCCGGGCTGGGCGGGAAGTGCAAAGATGCCCTGGTGAGTACTGGCCCCTGCTGGACAGGGCCCCCACTGACTCCAGCCCCCGAGCACGGCTCCGTCCGCTTTCCCTGTGCAGTTGCTGATGGGCAGGGCCAGTGTATGGGGCCGTGTGCCCTGGGGCTGCACTGAAGGCCAGGGTGGTAGGTAGGGTGACCAGACAGCAAGCGTGAAAAATCAGGACGGGGGTAGGGGGTAAGAAAAAGACCCAAAAATCGGGACTGTCCCTAAAATTGGGATATCTGGTTACCCTAGTGGGAGGGGAATGGAGAGATGCTCCCGTGAGTACTGGCCCTGCTGTTGAAATATGGGATAAAAGGCGTCCTGCGCTGACTGCGTCCGGGACAGGCAATTTTCTATTTAAATAAGGGACGTCCCTTGTCATACGGGACTATTGGCAGCCCTAGTTTGTATGAACTGTGCCTATGTTTATAGGAATTTTGTGTTTATGTGAATTGTGTGTGTGTGTGTATGTGTGTGTTTATACAAACTGTGTGTAAGTGTGACCTGTGTGTGTGTTTATGTAAGCAGAGTCAGGATGAGCTCTACCCTGACATCTGGTGGTGAATTGTGGCGAGTTGTGAAAAAGAACTTCAGGGCTGGTCTTGTCTGCATAGGCACACCCACGCTGCCCAGCATGAGCCCACAGCCGCCCAAATGGTCACTTTGGCTGCTGTGGGATCCCCGGTTTCTCTGTTACTGAGGCGGGGAGAATAAAGGGTTGTTACCCTGATTATGTGAATCAAGGACAATGAAACTGTTTTATGACAGAGGAACTTGCCATCGACTAAGTAGCACTTGCTAGACAAGGGACATGGGTTTCAAAACCCAGTGAATTGAGAGAGGTGGGGGGTAGGCATTTGTACTGGATGATATGTGCCCCCTTGAGGGGCTGAGATACCAATTACCCTTTTTCCCTTCTGTAAATGGGGGAGTTTGTGGGGGAGACTAAGAGAGCTAGGCAGAGGAATAGACAGGCTAGTGAAGGGAGTGGGTGGTGTTCTGCCAGTGTTCTGGTGCCCGTTGGGGTTTGTTTTGCTGTGGGTGGTGGTGTTTTGGTTTGGTTTGTGTTTCCTGGGCTAACAGGTTTTAGGTGGGAAGGCTGTGACTGATACAGAGGCAGCAGTGGAAGACACAGTGAGGATGACTGGATGTGGAAGCTGCGGCATGTACATGATCCTGGAGGGGTTACCTGAAAAGGGTTTTGTCTGCATGAAGTGCCGCCTGATAGAACTGATGGAAGAAAAGATCCGAAGATTGGAGATGCAGGTGGAAACTCTGGTTGAGTTTAGAAGGGGGTTTGAGCAGATGATGGAGCAAAGACATGAGGAGGCTGAAGGGAAAAGCTCAGACTTGCAGATGGAAGCAGGACCAAAGATTTCTGAGGGGAGACTGCTCGGTGAGGAAAGTGGACAGTGGAAGCATGTGACTAAGAGAACCAGGCAGAGGAAAAGACGGGCTAGTGAAGGAGAAATAGAGCTGAAGAACAGGTTTGCGGAGTTGGAAAATGAAGAAGGGGCACAGCAAGTGGTCGCTGAAGGTGAGAGGGCAAGGAAGAAGAGAAGAGCAGCTGGTCCTATAGGAAGAGGGGAAGAGTCAATGGAGATAACAACACCAAATATGAGCCCCAGGAGGATATGGGATGGGTTGCAGAGGATTGCAAGGGACAATAGGAATTGAGAGGACTTGCAGCCAGAGGGAACAGGGGATAGACCAGAGAATTGCACCATCAACAGGAAAGGGCAGGTCTACGTGATTGGGGACTCCTTACTGAGAAGAATAGACAGACCTGTAACTAGAGCTGATCCAGAGAACAGAAGGCTGTGCTGTCTGCTGAGTGCTAAGATACAGGATGTGGACTTGAGGCTGAAGAGGATCCTAACGGGAGCGGGAAAGAATCTGGTAACAAAATAGAGGAACTAGAGCTACTGGTGCAGGAAGTGAAACCAGATATTATAGGGATAACAGAAACATGGTGGAATAGTAGTCATGACTGGAGTACAGGTATTGAAGGGTATGTGCTGTTTAGGAAAGACAGAAATAAAGGCAAAGGTGGTGGAGTAGCATTGTATATCAATGATGAGGTAGACTGTAAAGAAATAAGAAGTGATGGAATGGATAAGACAGAGTCTGTCTGGGCAAAAATCACGTTGGAGAAGAAAGCTACTAGAGCCTCCCCTGGGATAGTGCTTGGGGTGTGCTACAGACCGCCAGGATCTGATCTGGATATGGATAGAGACCTCTTTAATGTTTTTAATGAAGTAAACACTAATGGGAATTGTGTGATCATGGGAGACTTTAACTTCCCAGATATAGACAGGAGGACAAGTGCTAATAATAATAATAGGGCTCAGATTTTCCTGGATGTGATAGCTGATGGATTCCTTCACCAAGTAGTTGAAGAACCAACAAGAGGGGATGCCATTTTAGATTTGGTTTTGGTGAGTAGTGAGGACCTCATAGAAGAAATGGTTGTAGGGGACAACCTTGGTTCGAGTGATTATGAACTAATTCAGTTCAAACTAGATGGAAGGATAAACAAAAATAGATGTGGGATTTTGATTTCAAAAGGGCTAACTTTAAAGAATTAAGGAAATTAGTTAGGAAAGTGGATTGGACTGAAGAACTTGTGTATCTAAAGGCGGAGGAGGCCTGGAATTACTTCAAGTCAAAGTTGCAGAAACTATCAGAAGTCTGCATCCCAAGAAAGGAGAAAAAATTCATAGGCAGGAGTTGTAGACCAACCTGGATGAGCAAGCATCTCAGGGTATGTCTACACTACGAAATTAAGTCGAATTTATAGAAGCCGGTTTTATAGAAATCGGTTGTATATACAGCCGATTGTGTGTGTCCCCACATAAAATGCTCTAAGTGCATTAGTTCGGCGGACCGCGTCCACAGTACCGAGGCTAGCGTCGACTTCCGGCGCATTGCACTATGGGTAGCTATCCCACAGTTCCCGCAGTCTCCGCCGCCCATTGGAATTCTGGGTTGAGATCCCAATGCCCGGATGATGCAAAACAGTGCCGCGGGGGGTTCTGGGTACATGTCGTCAGGCCCCTCCCCCTCCGTCACAGCAACGGCAGACAATAGATTCGCGCCTTTTTACCTGGGTTACCTGTGCAGACAACATACCACGGCAAGCATGGAGCCCGCTCAGCTCAGCTCACCGTCACCATATGTCATCTAGGTGCCGGCAGACATGGGACTGCATTGCTACACAGCAGCAGCAGCTAACTGCCTTTTGGCGGTAGATGGTGTAGCATGACTGGTAGCCTTCATTGGCGATCTGGGTGCCGGCAGCCGTGGGGCTGCATTGCACCAGCCCCCTTGCCTTGATGATGATGGTTATCAGATGTAGTATGTGTAGGATGGGGCTACGTTGCTACACAGCAGCAACCCCTTGCCTTCTGGGCAGTAGATAGTATATTACGACGGGTATCCATCGTTGTCATACTGCAGTGGGTATCAGATTGTGCAATAGTCCTGAAGGCTAACTGCCAAGCGCCCAGTATTTGCTGCCAAGCACCCAGAAAATGCCAAGGGCTATCAGTCATGCTGCACCGTCGTCTTAAGATGTAAAAAATAGATTTATTCTGTATTCATTTGCTTCCCCCCTCCCTCCTGCTAAACCCAGGCGTTTGAGTTCAATCTTTGGGGGGGGGGGCATTCTGTGTGACAGTTGTTTGTGTTTCTCCCTGATGCAAAGCCACCTTTCTTGATTTTAATTCCCTGTACCTGTACGCCATGTCATCACTCGCCCCTCCCTCCCTCCCTCCCTCCTTCCCCTGGTCCGTCAGATACTACTTTCGCACCTTTTTTCAGACCAGACGCCATAGCTAGCTGTCAAGGCTGGATCCCCACTTTGAACCTTAGGGTACAAATGTAGGGGCCTGCATAAAAACTTCTAAGCTTATCTACCAGCTTAGCTTTGGTCCGCTGCCACCATCACAAGAATTCCCTCCCTGGGAAGCCTTGAGAAACCTTTCACCAATTCCCTGGTGAACACAGATCCAAACCCCCTTGGATCTTAAAACAAGGAGAAATTAACCATCCCCCCTCCTTCCTCCCACCCTCCTTTCACCAACTCCTGGTGAATACAGATCCAAACCCCCTTGGATCTTAAAACAAGGAGAAATCAATCTGGTTCTTAAAAAAGAAGGCTTTTAATTAAAGAAAAAGGTAAAAATCATCTCTGTAAAATCAGTATGGAAAATACTTTACAGGGTAATCAAACTTAAAGAGCTCAGAGGACCCCCCTCTGTCTTAGGTTCAAAGTACAGCAAACAAAGATACACACTCTGGTAAAAAGGTACATTTACAAGTTGAGAAAACAAAGTAAATCTAAGACGCCTTGCTGTCTTTTTACTTACTAGTTTGAAATAGGAGAGACTTGTTTAGAAAGATGGGGAGAACCTGGATTGATGTCTGGTCCCTCTCAGTCCCAAGAGCGAACCCCCCTTAAAACAAAGAGCACACACAAAAGCCTTTCCCCCCCAAGATTTGAAAGTATCTTGCTCCCTTATTGGTCCTTCGGGTCAGGTGTC
>NW_020715725.1:14386-34642 GCF_002925995.2 Terrapene triunguis
TCCCCTGGTCCGTCAGATACTACTTTCGCACCTTTTTTCAGACCAGATGCCATAGCTAGCACTGGGATCATGGAGCCCGCTCAGATCACCGCGGCAATTATGAGCACTATGAACACCACGCGCATTGTCCTGGAGTACATGCAGAGCCAGGACATGCCAAAGCAAAACCAGGACCAGGCGAGGAGGAGGAGGAGGCGATTGCAGCGCGGCGACGAGAGTGATGAGGAAATGGACATGGACCTAGACCTCTCACAAGGCACAGGCCCCAGCAATGTGGAAATCATGGTGTTAATGGGGCAGGTTCATGCTGTGGAACGCCGATTCTGGGCCCGGGAAACAAGCACAGACTGGTGGGACCGCATCGTGCTGCAGGTGTGGGACGATTCCCAGTGGCTGCGAAACTTTCGCATGCGTAAGGGCACTTTCATGGAATTTTGTGACTTGCTTTCCCCTGCCCTGAAGCGCCAGAATACCAGGATGAGAGCAGCCCTCACAGTGGAGAAGCGAGTGGCGATAGCCCTGTGGAAGCTTGCAACGCCAGACAGCTACCGGTCAGTCGGGAATCAATTTGGAGTGGGCAAATCTACTGTGGGGGCTGCTGTGATCCAAGTTGCCAGGGCAATGAGAGACCTGGTGATATCAAGGGTAGTGTAACCCTTCTGCCCATCTAGTTGGCAGCAACAAGGGCCGGGTTCTGTATCTAGGGGTTCCGTTTCAATAACACAATGCAAAACCGGCTCGAGCCCCCACCCAGTGACCTGGGACAATTACACACCACCCCCCTGGGCGCCTCTAAGAGGCAATACTTCCCCTCTCGCAAGCACGGAGTCTGAGTGTAGCAGAAAATGTTTAATAACATGAGGTAAACGACATCAGCATAAAATTGGAAAAACACCACAAACAGGATTCATAACACAAACCATGAGCAAAACCCACCCCAGCAAATGGGGCTGTGTCCTTTCCCTTTGGTTCTTGAATCCAGCAACCCAAAAATCACCGAGTCCCCAAAGTCCAACACCCCCAAAGTCTCTTGGGTCCAGCAACCACCCAAAGTCCCAAAAGTCCAACAACCCCCAAAGTCTCTGTCCCTGGTCAGTGCAGCCCCAGAGTAAAAGGGGGGGGGGCACGCAGGGTGTTAAGGGGCACCTTACGTGATCCGAGGCTGGCCAGCCGTCTGTTTCTCCGTGGGGGTTCCGCCGCAGCCTTTACCACGAGCCAGTCCACTTTCCTGCCATCCCACGAACTGCTCCGCTCTACAAGCTGCTCCGCTCCGCTCACCGACCTGTGAGCCGTTCCAGCCGTCCCCGCAAACAGCTCCGCTCGCCGTTCCTTGGACCACTCCAACCGGCCCCGCAAGGCTCCACACCGCTCGCTGCTCCTCCAGTCGTCCCCACAAATTGCTCCGCCAGCTGCTGAGCAATATAGCTTCAGGCTCCCCCACTAGTTAACACAGCACTCAGTGATTTCAGCTCTTAATAACAGCAGCTCTTTTGTGATTTCAGCTCTTAGCAATTTCAGCTCATAGTATATAGTAGGGGAGCCCCAGTGCTGGTGCACCATTGGCCCAAAGTGAATTCAGCTCAGCAGCCTGTAACTAGACTCCTAAGGGAATCAAAGTTAGCTCTGACATTCAACAGTGGAGAGAGGAGGTGGTGCAATTGGTGCTTCAAACCCTCAGCAGGGGCCCATACCATCAGGTACAAATACCTGTCCCCATCCTCTCTCAATTCACTGGGTTTTGTAACCCATGCCCCTTGACAAGCAAATGCTACTTAGGTAATGGTGACGGATTCACTCAGTCCTTCTGTCATACAACAGTTCCACTGGCCTTGATTCACAGAATCAGGGTAACAAAACTTTATTCTTCCTGCCCCAATAACAGAGAAACTGGGGATCCCACACCAGCCAAAGTAACCACTTTCGGTTGCTGTGGGCTCATGCTAGGCGTGTGGGTGTGCCTATGCAAACAAGATCCGCCCCTGGAGTTCTTTTCCACACTTGCCATAATTCGCCACCAGATGTCAGGGTAGAGCTCATCCTGACTCTGCTTACAGTAGTGACTCTGGGAAACGTGCAAGCCATAGTGGATGGCTTTGCTGCAATGGGATTCCCAAACTGTGGTGGGGCGATAGACGGAACCCATATCCCTATCTTGGCACCGGAGCACCAAGCCACCGAGTACATAAACCGCAAGGGGTACTTTTCAATGCTGCTGCAAGCCCTGGTGGATCACAAGGGACGTTTCACCGACATCAACGTGGGCTGGCCGGGAAGGGTACATGATGCTCGCGTCTTCAGGCAGTCTGCTCTGTTTAGAAAGCTGGAGGAAGGGACTTTCTTCCCGGACCAGAAAATAACTGTTGGGGATGTTGAAATGCCTATCGTGATCCTTGGGGTCCCAGCCTACCCCTTAATGCCATGGCTCATGAAGCCGTACACAGGCAGCCTGGACAGTAGTCAGGACCTGTTCAACTACAGGCTGAGCAAGTGCCGAATGGTGGTGGAATGTGCATTTGGGCGTTTAAAAGCGCGCTGGCGCAGCTTACTGACTCGCTCAGACCTTAGCGAAAAGAATATCCCCATTGTTATTGCTGCTTGCTGTGCGCTCCACAATATCTGTGAGAGTAAGGGGGAGACATTTATGGCAGGGTGGGAGGTAGAGGCAAATCGCCTGGCCGCTGATTACGCGCAGCCAGACACCAGGGCGGTTAGAGCAGCACAGCATGGCGCTGTGCACATCAGAGAAGCTTTGAAAACCAGTTTTGTGACTGGCCAGGCTACAGAGTGAAACTTCTGTTTGTTTCTCCTTGATGAACCCTCCGCCCCTCCCCCCCCACCCGGTTAACTCTACTTCCCTGTAAACCAACCACCCCACCCTCCCCTACCCTCCCCCCTTCAAGCACCAGTTGCAGAGGCAATAAAGTCATTGTTACTTCACATTCATGCATTCTTTATTAATTCATCACACAACTAGGGGGATAATTGGAAAGGTAGCCCAGGATGGGTGTGGGAGGAGGGAAGGAAAAGGACACACTCCAATTTAAAACTTTAAAACTTATTGCTATGGAAATCATCTAGGGTGGAGTGAGTGGGTGGCCGAAGGCCCCCCCCCACCGTGTTCTTGGGCGTCTGGGTGAGGAGGCAATGGGACTTGGGGAGGATGGCTGTTGGTTACACAGGGGCTGTAGCGGCGGTCTCTGCTCCTGCTACCTTTCCTGCAGCTCAACCATACGCTGTAGCATTGGGGAGGAGGGCTGTTGGTTACACAGGGGCTGTAGCGGCGGTCTGTGCTCCTGCTGCCTTTCCTGCAGCTCAACCATACGCTGTAGCATATCAGTTTGATGCTCCAGCAGACGGAGCATGGACTCTTGCTTTCTGTGTGCAAGCTGACGCCACCTCTCATCTTCAGCCCGCAACTTCCTCTGTTCCTCCCGCGATTCAGCCCGCCACCTCTCCTCCTCAGCCCGCGATTCAGCCCGCCACCTCTCCTCTCGCTCATATTGGGCTTTTCGATAATCAGTCATTGACTGCCTCCACACATTCTGCTGTGCTCTGTCAGCGTGGGAGGCAGTCTGTAGTTCTGTAAACATTTCATCACGTGTCCTTCGCTTCCGTTTTCGAATATTCACTAGCCTCTGCGAAGGAGAAACATTTGCAGCTGGTGGAGGAGAAGGGAGAGGTGGTTAAAAAAGATACATTTTAGAGAACAATGCGTACACTCTTTCACGTTACATTTTGCTGTTCACACTACACAGCAGATGTGCTTTCGTTACAAGGTCGCATTTTTCCTCTTATATGGAGGGCCTGCCTGTTTGGTGTGAGAGATCACTCACGCAGTGCCAGGTCACAGATTTCAGCTTGCAGGCAGCCATGGTAAGACACAGTCTTTTGGCTTTTTTAACCTTCTTAACATGTGGGGATGGTTTCAAAGAGTACTGCTATCATTAACCATACCAAGGACCCGTTGGGTTGGCCATTTAAAATGGGTTTGCAATGTAAAAGGAGGGGCTGCGGTTTCAGGGTTAACATGCAGCACAAACCCAACTAATTCCCCTCCCCCCCACACCCAATTCTCTGGGATGATCACTTCACCCCTCCCCCCACCGCGTGGCTAACAGCGGGGAATATTTCTGTTCAGCAGACCAGGAAGGGGCACCTCTGAATGTCCCCTTAATAAAATTGCCCCATTTCAACCAGGTGACCGTGAATGATATCACTCTCCTGAGGATAACAAAGAGCGATAAGGAATGGATGTTGTCTGCATGCCAGCAAACACCGGGACCATACGCTGCCATGCTTTGTTATGCAATGATTCCAGACTACGTGCTACTGGCCTGGCGTGGTAAAGTGTCCTACCATGGCGGACGGGATAAGGCAGCCCTCCCCAGAAACCTTTTGCAAAGGCTTTGGGAGTACGTGAAGGAGAGCTTTCTGGAGATGTCCCTGGAGGATTTCCGCTCCATCCCCATACACGTTAACAGACTTTTCCAGTAGCTGTACTGGCCGCGATTGCCAGGGCAAATTAATCATTAATCATTAAACACGCTTGCTTTTAAACCATGTGTAATATTTACAAAGGTACACTCACCAGAGGTCCCTTGTGTGCCCTCAGGGTCTTGGGTGAGTTCGGGGGTTACTGGTTCCAGGTCCAGGGTGATAAACATATCCTGGCTGTTGGGGAAACTGGTTTCTCCGCTTCCTTGCTGCTGTGAGCTATTTACATTATCTTCATGCTCATCTTCCTCGTCCCCAGAACCCGCTTCCCTGTGTCTTTCTCCAGTGAGGGACTCATAGCACACAGTTGGGGTAGTGGTGGCTGCACCCCCTAGAATGGCATGCAGCTCCGCGTAGAAGCGGCATGTTTGCGGCTCAGCCCCGGACCTTCCGTTTGCCTCTCTGGCTTTGTAGTAGGCTTGCCTTAGCTCCTTAATTTTCACGCGGCACTGCTGTGTGTCCCTGTTATGGCCTCTGTCCTTCATGGCCTTGGAGACCTTTTCTAATATTTTGCCATTTCGTTTACTGCTTCGGAGTTCGGCCAGCACTGATTCATCTCCCCATATGGCGAGCAGATCCCGAACCTCCCGTTCTGTCCATGCTGGAGCTCTTTTGCGATCCTGGGAGTCCATCACGGTTACCTGTGCTGATGAGCTCTGCGTGGTCACCTGTGCTCTCCACGCTGAGCAAACAGGAAATGAATTTCAAACGTTCGCGGGGCTTTTCCTGTCTACCTGGCCAGTGCATCTGAGTTGAGAGTGCTGTCCAGAGCGGTCACAATGAAGCACTGTGGGATAGCTCCCGGAGGCCAATAACGTCGAATTCTGTCCACACTAACCCAATTCCGACCCCCTAAGGCCAATTTTATCACTAATCCCCTCGTCGGAGGTGGTGTAAAGAAACCGGTTTAAAGGGCCCTTTAAGTCGAAAGAAAGGGCTTCGTCGTGTGAACGTGTCAAGGCTTAATTCGATTTAACGCGGCTAAAGTCGACCTAAACTCGTAGTGTAGACCAGGCCTCAGAGAGGTGATTAAGGAAAAGCAGAAAGCCTACAAGGAGTGGAAGATGAGAGGGATTAGCAAGAAAAGTTGAGGTCAGAACATGTAGGGATAAAGTGAGAAAGGCCAAAAGCCATGTAGAGTTGGACCTTGCAAAGGGAATTAAAACCAGTAGTAAAAGGTTCCTGTAGCCATATAAATAAGAAGAAAACAAAGAAAGAAGAAGTGGGACCGCTAAACACTGAGGATGGAGTGGAGGTTAAGGATAATCTAGGCATGGCCCAATATCTAAACAAATACCTTGCCTCAGTCTTTAATGAAGCTAATGAGGCTAAGCTTAGGGATAATGGTAGGATGACAAATGGGAATGAGGATATGGAGGTAGATATTACCACATCCGAGGTAGAAGCCAAACTCAAACAGCTTAATGGGACTAAATTGGGGGGCCCAGATAATCTTCATCCAAAAATATTAAAGGAACTGGCACATGAAATTGCAAGCCCATTAGCAAGAATTTTTAATAAATCAGTTGTACCATATGACTGGAGAATTGCTAACATAGTTCCTATTTTTAAGAAAGGAAAAAAAAGTGATCCGAGTAACTATAGGCCTGTTAGTTTGACATCTGTAGTATGCAAGTGTGACGTTATTGATATAATCTGGGACCATATAGATCATTGTTGCAACTAAGGTCCTGTAGTGGCACCCAAATTTTGTATAAAGGGGGTCAAATGGGGTGTCTAAGACAAGGTTATGGTTTACTGGTTATGATTAGGCTGTCTATATGTGTGTATCAATTTTGTAGTTGAAGTTATGAATATTGGCTCTATACTGTCTGTATTTCAAACTTATGCTATGCTGCTGGGTGACATCCCAGACAAACTGGTGTTAGCTCTGCCTAGCCTGCTTGATGGCCCATTAAGGACCATCAGCTATACAATGGACCCATTGAGAGAAGGCAAATATGCCTTGAGACTCAGCAAAGTATGCAGGAACTTGCCCATGTGACTCCAGACTCCATTTTGCTGTAATTTTCCACAGTAAGGACAAAGAGGTGTTCTTACACCTGGAAAAGACTATATAAGGCTGATGCCTCATCTCCATCTTGTCTTCAATCCTGCTTCATCCCTCTGGAGGAACTTTGCTACAAGCTGAAGCTTTGAACAAAGGACTGAGGACCCATCCCAGCGGGGGATGTATTCCAGAGACATGATTTGAACCTGCAGTTTATTCTATCGCTGCTGCAAGCCTGAACCAAGAACTTTGCCATTACTGTATGTAATTGATTCTACTTAACCAATTCTAGCTCTCATCTCTATCTTTTTCCTTTTATGAATAAACCTTTAGATTTTAGATTCTAAAGGATTGGCAACAGCGTGATTTGTGGGTAAGATCTGAGTTGTATATTGACCTGGGTCTGGGGCTTGGTCCTTTGGGATCAGGAGAACCTTTTTCTTTTACTGGGGTCTTGGTTTTCATAACCATTTGTCCCCATAACGAGTGGCACTGGTGGTGATACTGGGAAACTGGAGTGTCTAAGGAGATTGCTTGTGAGACTTGCGGTTAGCCAGTGGGGTGAGACCGAAGTCCTCTTAGTCTGGCTGGTTTGGTTTGCCTTAGAGGTGGAAAAACCCCAGTCTTGGGCTGTAACTGCCCTCTTTGAGCAATTTGTCCTGAGTGGGCACTCTCAGTTGGGTTCCGCCAGAACCGCATTGTCACAGCAAGGTCTTGTAAAAAATTTTGAAGGAGAAAGTAGTTAGGACATTGAGGTCAATGGTAATTGGGTCAAAATACAACATGGTTTTACAAAAGGTAAATCATGCCAAACCAACCTGATCTCCTTCTTTGAGAAGGTAACAGATCTTTTAGACAAAGGAAACACAGTGGATCTAATTTACCTCGATTTCATTAAGGCATTTCATACAGTCCCACATGGGGAATTATTAGCTAAATTGGAAAAGATGGGAATCAATATGAAAATTGAAAGGTGGATAAGGAACTGGTTAAAGGGGAGACTACAATGGGTCATAGTGAAAGGTGAACTGTCAGGCTGGAAGGAGGTTACTAGTGGAGTTCCTCAGGAATCGGTTTTGGGACCAAACTTGTTTAATCTTTTTATTACTGACCTTGGCACAAAAAGTGGGAATGTGCTAATAAAGTTTGTGGATGACACAAAGCTGGGAGGTATTGCTAACACAGAGAAGGACCGGGATATCATACAGGAAGATCTGGATGACCTTGTAAACTGGAGTAATAGTAATAGGATGAAATTTAAAAGTGAAAAGTGCAAGGTCATGCATTTGGGGATTAATAACAAGAATTTTGGTTATAAATTGGGGACACATCAGTTGGAAGTAACAGAGGAGGAGAAGGACCTTGGAGTATTGGTTGATCACAGGATGACTATGAGCTGCCAATGTGATATGGCCGTTAAAAAAGCTAATATGGTTTTAGGATGCATTAGGCGAGGTATTTCCAGCAAAGATAAGGAGGTGTTAGTACCGTTATACAAGGCACTGGTGAGACCTCATCTGGAATACTGTGTGCAGTTCTGGTCTCCCATGTTTAAGAAGGATGAACTCAAACTGGAACAGGTACAGAGAAGGGCTACTAGGATGATCCAAGGAATGGAAAACCTGTCTTATGAAAGGAGACTGAAAGAGCTTGGCTTGTTCAGCCTAACCAAAAGAAGGCTGAGGGGAGATATCATTGCTCTTATAAATATATCAGAGGGATAAATATCAGGGAGGGAGAGGAATTATTTAAGCTTAGTACCAATGTGGACACAAGAACAAATGGATATAAACTGGACACTAGGAAGTTTAGACTTGAAATTAGACGAAGGTTTCTAACCATTAGAGGAGTGAAGTTCTGGAACAGCCTTCCAAGGGGAGTAGTGGGGCAAAAGTCATATCTGGCTACATATTTCTAGTTTCAGATACAAGAGTGATAGAGTTATACAAATAGGATGATCTCACTCAGTAGATTATAAGCTTTGTAATGATACCATACAAGAGACCTTTTGCATGAAGCAAATTCCAGTTACATTATATTCACTTATCATCTTTTTATAAAACCATATAGACTGCATAACGTCACAATCCCCTTTAACATTCATGTATGTTGCAGCTAGCTGGAGAACCCAAATATGTTGTCCTTGGATACTGGCAGTGCTGAAAATGGCCAAATAACCATAGTTTTCTGTACATCCCGGGCTCTTAGCACTTGGACAGAAATACTTCCGCTCAGTTGTTGTACATTAAGGTAAGAATGTAATGGTTTGTACCATACAGCAATCATAGAATATCAGGGTTTGAAGGGACCTCAGGAGGTCATCTAGTCCAACCCCCTGCTCAAAGCAGGACCAATCCCCTGACAGATTTTTGTCCCAGTTCCCTTAATGGCCCCCTTAAGGATTGAACTCACAACCCCAGGTTTAGGAGGCCAATGCTCAAACCACTGAGCTATCCCAAAGTAAATAGATTGCTTTGATGGTGTGTCAATAAAGGGGCTAGGACCATCATATCCTTGGCCCGCACCCAGTCCATTTCCCTCTCCATCAACATTATGGAAAGGATTTGTTGTTCCGAGCACCACAGAGCCATGGCAGTTTTATCTGTGATGTCTTTCATGGTAGCACATTCTGCCCAGAAAGTATGATTTATATGCTGCCATGTATGCCATTGTAAATCTACAGTGTCTATATCCGTTTGAACTCACTGAGCAATTTGATGTTCCTGCCCTTTAGTTATTGAGTAGTGCAGGCTTTCAATGGCATTAACTTTATTTCTTAGTGCTTCAAGGTCTATGGAGTTCAGGACACCGGTCCCTGTTCCTATCCCCCCAGTATGGCATCTGCTACACTTTGAGCCCTTCTTCCTGGAATATGTTCTCGCAATAATGCCCGGTACCATGCGTCAAATATGGGGGAAGTGTATGGAGCACACTCGGGCTTAACCCCAGCCAGGTTGTTTTTATCCCAGCTCATTACGACATGTAGAGTAGAAACATGGGGGCCACTTGCACCTGAATACCAGGTTGTCTCCGTAGTAAGTGGGGGAATTTTACAGTTTCTGGATCTGGGCCATTCATAATTAAAAAGGTTCCATTTCCAACAGAAATCGTCTCATTTACCCAGATGGTGATTGTTCTAGTTTCTGTTGGCTCCGGTTTAAAAGGGGGTCTGGTTTAGGTTCCAGGCTGACCAGGTTTGCAGGAGGGGTTGGAGCCCCACCTAGAGTCTTCTGGAGCTGACACGGCAGAGATGCATCCATGATCAGCAGGAGTAATGTTTACCCAGACTTGAGTTTACCCATTGTGAGTCCAGTTGTTGTTTTGTCTCCAGCGCATGAATCACCACCAAAGTTACTGGAATCCAAATGCTCCATGCCTTGGGCGCCATCTTCCGGTTTTTGTTAGTAACGTTGGTACCTGTAGCTTAGGAAAACAATTTTAGTTGCAAGGCATGAGCCCATTTTAACTTCCCATCTTTATCTATTCAGCACACCAAAGGGCTAAGCCGGTCCACAATGCAATATGGACCTATCCATTTAGATTCCAAATTATGCTCCCTTCTACCCAATTTTAAATACATGACCAGATCTCTGGGCTCCCACAGCTGGGAGTTACCAGCTTTCTGTTTATGGAGCTTATTATTCATTTTATCAATGGCCTCGTTAATCCGGTATTCCAAGGTCAATTTGTCCTCTTGTAATTGTTTGAGCCACCGAAAATAATCATGCTGCTGGGTTACCGCATCCATTTCCCCTGATCCTAAACCCATCTGTGTGGGATCAATCATCAGTCTCATCGGCTGGCCAAAGAAAATTGGAAACGGCTGGATTTTTGTTTTCAGGTGGTTGCTACTACGGATAGCCGCCAGAATCAAAGGCAGCTTATCGGGCCAATTTTCCCCAGTATCACTTACAACTTTCCTTAGGGCTTCTTTAATAGTGCGATTCATGCGCTCTACTTGCCCCGACGATTGCGGGCGATAGGGGATGTGAAATTTTTGTTTAATGCCTAAGGCTTGTAACAAGCTGGTAAACATTTCTCCTACAAATGCCCCTCCATTGTCTGAATCTATTATCTCGGGAGTTCCATAACGACAGACCGCCTCAGTAAATAACTTTTTTGCAGCTTCTGTGGTGGTGTTTCTTCTAGTGGGGAATGCCTCCACCCAACCAGACAAGGCATCTATGATTACCAGTAAATACCGGAATCCCTCTTGGCTCCGTGGCAATTTATATTCTATGCCAGGGACCTACTCGTCTCTGGTGCATAAGGGGCTGGTAATGTGGTGGCCGGGCTTTATCCTGAGCACACCGAATGCAATTTTGAACCCAAGTTTTAACATCATCTTCCATACCTCTTCACTGTGCTACCTCTCTTAGTCCCCTTAATGTCCCTTCCACTCCCTCGTGCATGAATTGATGTGCAACGTTAACCAGTTCCTGCTTTTCTATCTTTCCTAGGGTTCTGTTTGGGGAGTCTGGACAGTTATTATCATTAATAAGTTCATCAATTGACTGCGGATCCCCCATTACCTTCCCCACCTGGCTTCTGGTTACTACTGCAGCTATATCATACTGCCGTGCTATACCATCTACTTTATTATTCCAAAAAGCCTCCAGAGTGTCCGGTCTGTTATGTGCCTTTCCATGCCTGACCTTTAAACAGCCAGGATGTTGTATTACCCATTGGTAAATCCATTTCCATTCCTCTACATACGCAATACTTTTCCCGTCTGCTGCCTTCCACCCATTCCTTCCCCAGTCATGCATCCACTATTGTATTCCCTTGACACAGAAATCGCCATCTGCACAGATAAACACGGGTCTGGGGCAGTGGCGTAGCCAGGTTCTAAGAGCAGGGGGAGCAGCAAACATAAAAAAGGCGCCCCCCCCCCGGCTCCTCCTCTGGCCACGCCCCCTGGCTCCTCCGGCCACGCCGTGGCCTCCCCCCCTTGGCTGGTTCCTCCGGCCACACTGCGGCCATGCTGCGCCCCCCCTCGCTCCTCCGGCCGCGCCGCCCCCCCCATGGCTGTAGAGGGAGGCTGGCAGAGGACAGGGGGTTTGAAGGGAGGTGAAGGGGAGGATGTGGAGGGACGGGGGTGGGGGTTTGACTTGAGGGGAGGTGGAGGGGAGGATGTAGGGAGGGTGGCAGAGGACGGGGTATGAGGGGAAGTGAAGGGGAGGGAAAGGCAGGGGCATGGGGTACATGGGAGGGGTACACGGGGTATGGAGCTTGGGGAGGGGTTACCGGGGATGGGAGTGGACAGAGGGGGCTGGAGCTGCCCCTGGGACCGGGAGAGCCTGGGAGTCCGCTGCCTGCCCTTCCGCTGCTTCTTTCTGGGGCCCGGCCGCTAGGCCCGGCCCAGCCAGCCGCAGAGAGCAAACCCCGCTGTCACTGCCTCGGAGGGGCTCGCCGCGAGCAGCGCCAGCCCAGGCTCAGCGCTGGCCCTACCCCTTGCGGGGTGGGGGCAGAAGGCAGCGAGCCCCGCCAGGCGCGGTCCGAGCGAGCTGCAGCCTGGCTCGCCCGCTCAGCCCAGGGGCGCTGCCCTGCCCGGGGCTGCTGGCGGAGCCTGGCTGTGGGCGGGTTGCGCTGAGAGGCCGCGGCGGGAGGGGGGAAGTGCTCTCCCCTCCTCGGGGGAGTTTTATTCCGGTGAGTTGAGGGCGGCGCCGAGGCTCCTGCTGGGCGTGACCGGTCGCGGGTCCGCCTGGTGTGGCTGCCGCGAGGAGGCGGGGGAGACCCTCCCTGTCCCGGGGGCGCCCCGGGACCCGGTCAGTGCAGGAGGCGGGGCGGGCACCGAGCTGCCCTCGCAGCGGGCTGTGCGCGGAGCTTGCCATGAGCAGCGCAGAGCCGCGGCGTCCGCTCCTCCACCATGCACGGGCTCTGCCGCTGCCTCTGCTTTGCGGCCGCGCTGGCGGGGCTCTCCTGGGCCAGCAGTAACTGCTGCCTCTGCACCGCGGAGCTCTCCAAGGGGCCCGGCCGCCAAACTGTCCGCATCAAAGTTGTCTGCAGCGGAGGGAGGGGGGAAAGTTGCGGGCCGCCATGCTGCGCCCTCCCTTGCTCCTCCGGCTGTGCCGCCCCCTCCCCATGGCTCCTCCAGGCGTGCTGCCCTCCCTTGCCTGCAGGAGCCCAGCGCCACCTGGCAGACCAAGCTTCAGAGCGGAGCGTGGGCCCCGCTTTTGGAAAATGTGCTGCACCCCACTAACTACACTACTGGTCTGGGGTTGTTCTTATATTGCTGTAGTACCTGGTATATGGCATGGAGTTCGGCATGCTGGGCTGACCCATGATCCAAACATCCCTGGAGTATTTCCTCTTCTAAGTTAACTGCTGCATATTTAATTTTCCTTATAGCTTTTATTACCCCTGAGCTCCCATCTGTGAAGCACACGTGCCCCTCTGTCCCGATGGTATCTAATTCCTCTAAGGGGGGTGCCTGTATCAGGGCTATTCTTTGCTCTAAAGTAACCTCGGGGCAGTCATGTTTGTTCCCTTTTTCAATTAGAGCGTGGGTCAGCATGTCAGGTCTAGACACGGTCTCCGGCGTGACTCCTCTGTTTATCAATGTGAGGGTCCACTGAGCCATTCGAGTGTTTGAGACCTTGCCCCCAACCGGTTTCCCGGACAGAGTGTACTTTAAAGGGGTGTGGGTGCTTTGGATTGTTCGGGGGGCTGTTCCTGTCAGAGGTTCAAAGGATTGTACTGCCCATACCGCTGCCAAACATTCCCTTTCACACAGATCAACATTTATTTCTGGTCCCTGTAACTTCCTAGACTCGTAAGCTCCCGGCACCAGTTTATCTTCCTCATTCTCTTGCAGTAGAGTAGCTGCTAAGGCCAGGTTGTTCGCTGCTAGTCTAATTAGGAATGGCTGGGAATCGCCAGAGCTTTTTGTTTAAGCACCCTTAGAGCCTCCTCTTGCTCTGACCCCCAGTCCTGTTTTACCTTTTTCTTAAGCAGTTTCCATAAGGGCAATGTAATTTCAGCAGATTTGTAAATATGAGGTCTTAGAAAATGAAACCCTCCCAACAAGACCCGTAGGAAATGTTGATCTGTAGGAGCCAGCGTTTCTAGCAGGGCTCTTACCTTTCCTTGGTCTACCCGCCTCCCTTCCTTTCCTAGAACAATGCCCAGGTAAGTCACTTGAGACCGGACCAACTGGGCTTTGTCTAAGCTAACCTTAAAACCAGTCTCTTGAATCAGAGCCAAAACATTTTCAGTTAACTGTTGCACCTGTGCCTCAGTTTCCCCCCAAATTAAAATATCATCTACATAGGAAAAAAACGAAGGACCAGGCTTGTGGGGTAAGACGGTCTAGTATATCTATAACATGTTTATGAGCTATTGCTGGGCTATTATGAAATCCTTGGGGTAAACGCTGGAATGCCCATTGTTACCCATTTACCGTGAAGGCAAATCTATCCTGTGAGTCTGGGTGCAATGGGATGGCAAAGAAACAATTAGCCAGATCAGTGACTGAGAAGTATTTGGAAGTAGCCTGCACCTTTTGAATTACTTACATCATATCAGCTACTATAGGGGCCATAGGGATTGTGCCTTTGTTAACACGCCTTGTAGTCAATAGTTAAACTCCAAGATTTACCATCTGCCTTGAGAACTGGCCATATGGGAGAGTTAAAAGGGGAGTTAGTTTTTCAAATGACCCTCCGTGTTCTAAGTCCTGGATTATTTGTTGTAACTGTGTTTCAGCCTCCTTAGGACATGGGTATTGTTTTTGAGGCGGTACCAAATCCCCAACAATTTTTACATACACCTGTATTTTCCCACAGTCGGTTTTCTTTTGAGTCCAGACAGTGGGGAATTTTGAGCGCCATTCCTCAGCTTGCTGAATTATTGTGGTGGCAGCTATCGGTCCCCCTTTCGTTAGAGGGATCCTCTGGTCCACTTTTCCCAATTTTTAAATAACCAGTCTGTGCCTAGAATCATTTCACCTGTCATGTCAGGGGTCTGAATCAGCTCTCGTGGGTTCTAAACCCTTGCCCGGAGAGAGGCACTTGTGCCCATTCCCAGCCTGTACTGGGCTTCCCTTGAAAGGACTGCAGTGTGACTTGTTTGATTTTAGTGCCGGCTTGTGGCTGAGTTCGGATGAGTGAGATTGCAGCTCCTGTGTCAATTAAAGCCAAGGTAGGAGCACATGTGCCCTGCTGGATATAAATACATGGTCGGCCCTCTGGGTCCCAAGCGATTTCACTGACGAACCTCCGGCGTGGTGCTTCTACATGTGGAGGAGGTTCAATATCCCGAGGGTCTCCCTATACCGCATCTCCTGGGAATGGGAGGGGGTCCATAAATACCGGAGGAGTAGGAGGAGGGAGAGGAGCGGTCGGGGTGATTATGCTCGCTACTCGCTCCTCCTTAGAAAGTGTCTGAAGTTTAAAAGCTTCTGCCAATAAGTCCTGTGTGGGTGCCCCATGCCATTCTTCTCTATCTGCCCCATGTTGTATTAACACCTTCCAGGCTATGGGGTGAGTGTCTCTTTCAGTTAACTCTTCCTTGCCTGGTCCTGAGGGGTCTGTTTTAAATTTCTGGAGGTCTGGGTACAAATGATCCCTTTGTCTTCCTCCATGATATCCTCTACCCCGAGATCTACCTCTAGTGTCCTCCCCGTGCCCCAGTTATGCCCTTATTGCCACTTTCATTAGAATAAGTAACTGATGGCTCTAATGCTGCAATATAGGCCACTCTGTCCTTTTTTATGGGAGGTGGTAACTATTTGCTGGCCCAGGTCTCTTAGGTCTCGTAATGTGGCAGGCTGGCCGGATCGCCACACTCCCAGTCTTGTTGCATAAAATGGTTGTAAGGAGGCAGTGCATTCTCTTAAAGAGTCAACACTAAATGGCACCAGGTCCAGTTTGGTGGCACTATCACATGCAACTAAGCCAGCCATCATCTGCATGAGACCCCATCGAGTTAGAAAAATTTCGGGGTCCTCATCAGTTTCCTGTGAGATCGCAATGGCTTGGGCCAGGAAATTACACCTGCCCATTAGTTCTGCGATTTTTGTCAAGACATCCATTAGCTGGTAATCCCCCTCAATCCTAAACCTGTCTTTAAATCCCCACATATCTGGGGCTGCACAAATGCTCATTAAGCAGTGCATTTCTTGTGAGTTTAAACCCTCCCTTTCTCCCAGTAAAAGGGCATTAACACTCCCTCTAGAAAAAAAATTCCTGTTTTAAAATCCCCAGCCACTTTACCATGGCCTGGAGATCTTGGTTAAATAACCATGTTACAATGTGTCAGAATTGGTTAGTTAAATTTCAGTAAAATAATTGGTTAAGGTATAGCTAAGCAGAACTTAAGTTTTACTATATAGTTTGCAGTTAATCAGGAAGAAAGGGGGGGAATGGAAACAGGGAATGGGGGTGGGGAAACTGAAATCATGTTTTGCTAAGGGGGGGGAAATGGGAACAGGGAATGGGAACTGGAAAACAGGCAAGTCTCTGTGGTGTCAGAGCTGGAAAGGGGGACACTGAGAAAGAAAACTAAAATTATGCTTGCTAAAAGTTCACCCCAATAAACATCGAATTGTTTGCGCCTTTGAACTTCGGGTATTGTTGCTCTCTGTTCATGTGAGAAGGACCAGGGAAGTAAAAGGGTAAAAGAATAAGCCCCCTAACATCTTGGTGCCATTGACTCGGATGCATCGCATCGAATAGGTGAGTGGCAGCCTGTAAGTCCCCCTCCCCAACAGTCCACACAGTTGCTTAGAGGGGGTATAGCGAACTCTCGTGATGGTAGTTGTGGGTTCCGGCAAGCAGGGGAGAGAACCCAGGCATCCTGGCTCCCAGCTCCTCCACTCTCACATTTGAACTAGAGCAGTGGTTCCCAAACTGGGGTTCGCAGAACGTTACAAGGAGTTCGCCAGAAAAATTTCACTAATGGCGGACAGAGGACCGTGGGCATTGGAGACAGCAGGTGGGACCCGGTTGCAGGGCAGACACTCAGAGCCCCAGGGAGAATGGGGCCGGGCAGTTGGGGCTGGCAGCCCAAGCCCCAGGGAAAGCGGGGCCGGGCAGTCGGGGCCGGCAGCCCAAGCCCTGCCCCCGTCAGCGGGGGAGCCACCAGCCCAAACCCCAGCGCTCCCCATACAGCGCTGGAAGCCCGAGCCCCAGGGAGAGCGGGGCTGGGCAGTTGGGGCCGGCAGCCCGAGCCCTGCCCCCATCAGCGGGAGAGCTGGCAGCCCGAACCCCAGCGCTCCGTGCGGGGCTGGCAACCCAAGCCCTAGGAAGAGCGGGGCCGGGCAGTTGGGGCATCCATCACACTGAGGAAATTTAAACTTAAATCCCTGAAAATATTCATTTTTAGGAGGGGGTTCACGAGATTTCACAGTTTAGTGAAAGGGGTTCGTGGGCTGTTAAAGTTTGGGAACCACTGAACTAGAGCCAAGTGGCTGATGGGCACCCTTTACAGATGGGAGCAACTGGCCTTTGGGGTGACTAGCCTGTGCCAGAGATAGGGATTGAACCCAAGAGTCCTGGCTCCCAGCCCCCCCGACCTAAGCACTAGACCCCCCTCTCCCCAAGTCAGAACCCAGGAGTCCTAGCTTCAAGTGCCCCTTGCTCTGACCCACTAGACCCCACTCCCCTCTTAGAGCCGGAGATAGAACCCAGGAGTCCTGGCTCTGTTTCAGCTGATCATCTCGAAAGAAGGCATCTCAGTCCCCCATTGTGCCATAGCAGGTTGCCCAGATTGTGATGGGGATGGTGCAGACAGGTCTCTGGGAAGTGCTGGTGCCTTTCCTGACCTACTGGAGTCTGAATTTTGAGATTTATCTGCAGTGGATCGGTATGCGGGTATGTACAGTACCATGGGCAAACTCTGAGGTCTCTGGCACCCCTAGAGGGGAAAGGTCTCATGCCCCATTCCCCACCCCTCTGAGCCAGGGAGTCCCTGACCTGGGGCTGGATCAGCGCTGGCGCCCCCTAGTGGGTGTAATCTGTCTCTTGTTCCCTACAGTACATTGCTTCCGGATCCCTCCCCGTGGTCCTGTCAGGAGTCCTGTCTCTTGCTGGTGAGGCGGGCTGGAGTTTGGGGGGGCTGGTGTGGGGTGGCCGGGAGCTGGGGAGGGAGCTGGGCGGTGTGCAAGAGGAGTTGTTGCTGAGTTTTGCACAGCTGCCTAGGGGTGTTTTTCTGCAAATTGTTTTATGGCTGTTTACACATAACCATAAACTTGATCTTAAACAAATAGTTGCCTGGCTTTCATGCTGATGAACGTCCTGGCAGGTCTGAAGGGCCCCTGAGGTGGCTAGAAGTGTTGCCAAGTGTCACAATGTTTAGTTTAGTTTATTTCTTATGTAGACATGTGGCTCTAACTACCAGCCCCCACTTCCTTCCCAGATCTGGAGCTAGAACCAGGTGTTCTGACTCCCAGGCCTTTTGCACTAACCCACTAGACCCCACTCCCCTGCCAGAGCCTCTGCTCAGCTTAGAAAAGAGACGACGAAGTGGGGATCTGATGGAGGTCTATGCACTCATGTATGGTGTGGAGAAAGTGGAATAGGGAAGTGTTATTTATCCATTCACATAACGCAAGAACTAGGGGTCACCCAATGAAATGAATAGGCAGCAGGTTTCAAGCAAACAAACGGAAGTATTTCTTCACACAATGCGCAGTCAACCTGTGGAACTCACTGCCAGGGGATGTTGTGAAGATCAAGTGTAAAAAAAAGAGCTAGATAAGTCCATGGAGGATAGGTCTATCAGTGGCCATTAGCCAAGAGGATCAGGGATGCAACCCCCTGCTCTGGGTGTCCCTAAGCCTCTGACTGCCAGGACTAAGGCTGGGCAATAGGGGATGGAGCACTCAATAATTGCCCTGGTCTGTTCATTCCTTCTGAAGCATCTGGCACCGGCCACTGTCAGAGATGGGACACTGGGCTAGATGGACTATTGGTCTGACCCTGTGGCTGTTTTTATGTTCTCCTGGCTCTGGGAGCAGAGCGTAGGCTAATGCTTAGAGCAGTGGGTAGAGACAGCTTAGCCAAGCACACAGATCTGGCACATTCAGTGGAAAGGCTATGGGGCTGGGATGGGACTGTCATATTAGTGAGTGGGGCAGTGCTGGGTGTAGTAGAAAGAGAAAGCCTAAAGCAGGAACCTGGTGCAAGGCCTGAGGCCTGAACAAAAGTCAGTAAAAGTTAGGGTGACCAGATGTCCCAATTTTATAGGGACAGTCCCGATTTTTGGGTCTTTTTCTTATATAGGCTCCTATTACCCCCCCACCCCCGTCACAATTTTTCACACTTGCTATCTGGTCACCCTAATAAAAGTTATGCTATGAGCAAGAGTCAGGCCCTGTCAAAAGTCAGTGTCCGGTACACGAACTCGGCACCGCTATTGCTAGCATTGCTAAACCACACTGAACACGTGAACACATTCCAGCAGGCCAGCACAAGAACACCCCAGCCTAGCACACTTAACAAAAGTGGTGAATAGTGATACCTTATCTGAAACCTCAGGTGTAAAAGTACAAAGACAGGTGGTGAGTAGGGATGTTTTGTCTGAAACACCAGGAGAAAGTACAAGGGGAAGTATCAAACATGTCATGAAACATGTAAGGTGGTAAGTACGTTGTTTATCCCAGATTGTTTGTCTCAGTCTATAAATGTTGGGCTACCTCGCTTTAACCCTTCAGCTGGCCTAGGGAGCAGTGGAAAGCCCCACCACTGAATGAGCTGGTACATTTTGTCATGGGCATACCCGTGCTAGTGTAACTGTAGACATTGATCTGGGGATCTAGGACCCTCCTTCGTCGGTGTGACGGGGTGAACTCACTCCGCACTGGACGGGGAAGGGTTAACTCCTCACTGTGGGCGGAGGAAGCCAGGTCCCTAATGGACATGCTCCAGGTGTAACAGCAGCATAAGAGGGAGCAGCCCAGCTCAGTCTGGGCTGACCACCGGAGAGGAAGGATATTCCTTGGCGGCTCCCACCCGAGAACAGCTGGAGTCCCGGACCGCGGAAGCCAGAGCTGCTGAGACCCAAGCAGAGGTCTGAGCTACAGGGGAACCCAGAGACCCTGAAGACGCACAGACCGCCACGATGATGAGTAGCACAATAGGAAGTAGCCATTGTCCCGACGATAATCAGCGTGTTGCAGATGGATCCCTGCTGACTCAGTGGCGGACACACTTGCCACTGAAAGGGCCTTGGGCTGGGACCCGGTGGAGCAGGGAGAGCCCAGGTCCCCCTACCCTGGCCGCCACCCCCCAGATGGCAGCCTACACACCCCAACCGGCCAGTAGGCCATACAGCTCCACCCTGGAGGGCAACTGTAACCCTTCTGCCAGGTGGAGCCGGCAGCAACCAGGGCCGGGTTCAATATCTAGGGGTTCCTTTTCAACAATACAACACAGAACTGGCTCGAGCCCCCATCCTGTAACCTGGGGAAAATTAGACACCATCCCTGGGCGCCTCTGAGAGGCATTACTTCCCCACTCGCAAGCACAGTCTGAGTGTAGAAAAGAAATTTTTAATGACAGGAGGGAAGTCACCCGACATTAATTAGGGAAAACGCCACAAGCAGGATTCATAATCATAAAACTGTGCACGGGACACCCACCCCAGAGTGTGTGGGGCAGAGCCTTCCGCCTCATGTCCTTGAGTTCTACAACCAACAGTTCCTTTTCTGTGCCCCCCTCTGCTCCCTCACCAGACCCCACTCACAGGAGTTGTCCTTGGTCAGTGAGGAGCCAGGGTTCAGAGGTGCATCTGTGTGAGTTCAGCTCCCA
>NW_020715725.1:39642-44431 GCF_002925995.2 Terrapene triunguis
CTGAGCCCCTGACACGCTCCCTGCAGCACAGCGCCCCCTACTGAGCCCCTGACACGCTCCCTGCAGCACAGCGCCCCCTACTGAGCCCCTGACACGCTCCCTGCAGCACAGCGCCCCCTACTGAGCCCCCATCCTGCTCCCTGCAGCCCAGTGCCCTCTGCTGAGCCCCTGCCCTGGCTCACGCCACCACCTCGTGCCGCATTCCTGTGTGTGCTGTATAAGGGGACCTACCTGGGCGGGAGTGCCCCCTAGGCCGGTGTTGGCGTCTCCTCTACTCGCTGTGCCCGTGGTCCACTGGATCGTGCCATAGTTCAGCATGATGAAGGTGACTTTGCCGTCGTTTGCCAGCACAGCCTGAAATGTGTTCACCTGCAGCGGCGAGGGAAGGGACCTGGGTGAATCAGTCTGGGAGGTGGGAGGGGACTCCTGCGTGGGGGGGTTGTGGGAGGGCAAGGCCAGGTGCCTGGGGAAGGCTGGCCCAAGGGGTATTCCATCCAGGCTGTGCTACGTATCGCTGCCAATGAAACCCACTGGTCAGTAGGTGGAATAGATTCATCTATGGGGTGACCCCTAGTGGTGACCAGAGGAGCTGCACAGGTGCAGGAAGCACAGCTCCAGCGACTCTGCTAGCCAGTCCCCTGGAGCGCCCCCTAGTGGCGAACATGGGCAATGCAGCCTGGGAGCTGCACCGCAGCAGGAACCATAGGGTACTGTCTGGGTCCAGCAGCCCCACTAGCCAGTCTCCCTTCCTGTCTCTCCCCTGCCCCTAGGGGCTCAGCGGGGGCCTTGGGGAATGAGGTGCCACATACCTTCTGGGAGGTGGAGCCGTAGTAGGCCACACGGTCCCAGGTGGCCACGAAGGCCCACGTGGCAGTGAAGGGGATCTCCGGGAAGTACTGGTTGATGTCTCTGGTGAGGCGGCGCAGCAGCTCGGGGTTCTGGGTCTCCCGGTAGTAGACGTCCCCACCCAGGTTGTTGTTCACATCGCCCCAGTAGGGGGCCACAAAGGGTCGGCCATCAGCCAAGGGGAAGGGGTCGGGGGTGTACTGGGAGACGGACACGCCGAAGGACACCACGCCATTGTTGTTCACCTGTGGGGGTGGGGAGCAGAGTGGTGGATGTAGGAACACAACAGACCATGGCTAACCCCCTCCTTGCAGCACAGCACCCCCTACTGAGCTCCCCGTCCTGCTCCCCACAGCACAGTGTCCTCTGATGAGCCCCCTGTCCCATTCCCCACAACATGGTGCCCCCTGCTGAGGCTCGCGCCCACCCCCAATGCCCAGTGGGATGTGAGGCACCTCGGCTGGTGATGTGGGGCACAGACACAGAGATCCATAGAGTCTAAGGCTAGGTGGGTCCACTCTGCCCACCTGCTTTGCCCTCCTGCCTAACCTCAGTCTCAGAACCAAACTGGGGACCCCAGCCTCCAGCCCAGATCTGTGGGTCGAGCTAGAGCGCAGCTTTCAGAGGAAGATGCCCCAACTCCATGGAAAGACTCTGAAAGATGGAGATCCCACCCCGCCACCGGGGCAAGGGTTGGTTCCCCTCCCTAGTGCAAAGTCACCCCTCATTTCCAGCCTGGATTTGTCCAGCTTCATCTCCCGGCCATCAGCTCTGACTCTGCCGGATCTGCTGGGTTCAGGAGCTCTCTGCACTGAGCAAGCTCCTCCCCAGGGAGGCGCTGATAGACCGGGATCAAATCCCCTCTTGGCCTTCTGCGGAGAAACTCAGCAGAGCCAGCAACTTACGGCTGGCTGTCTAAATACTGTTGGTACAATGGTTGGGGATAGATAGATAAGGCTGAAAATTACGCCCTGAGCCCTAGGAATTGCGTATGGATGGGTACTTACATTGACAGGGTTATGCCTAAGCCAGTGGTTCTCAAGCTTTTGTACTGGTGACCCCTTTCACACAGCCAGCCTCTGAGTGCGACCCCCCCTTATAAATTAAAAACACTTTTTTTGTATATTTAACACCATTCTAAATGCTGGAGGCAAAGCGGAGTTTGGGGTGGAGGTTGACAGCTCACGACCCCCCGTGTAATAACCTTGTGACCCCCTGAGAGGTCCCGAACCCCAGTTTGAGAACCCCTGGCCTAAGCCCTAAGAACAGAGTAAGAGTGGGTGCCCTAGAGTGTAAGGATACGCCTGAGCCCACAGAAGGGTACGGGTGGGTACCTAAATTAAGAGGGTTATGCCTTGAGCCCTAGGAATTAGTTAGAGGTGGGTGCCCTAAAGTGTGCATGTGTCAGAGAATTTTGTGCGGGAAACAGCATGGATCGATAGCTAGCCCTGTGTGGCACCCTATTGCTGGCTGCCTGTGAGCCGTGTGCCTTGGGGTTGGGGGTGGGATCGGCCCTGCTGTACATACATAGAGGGAACGGTGCTCCTTGCCATAGAAGGTGAAGGTCATGGAGATGGGAATCTCCGGTGATGCCCCATCGTCAGCTTTGGGGTTCTGCTGGTCGCCCTGGGCTGGTCCATAGGGATACAGCAGGGAGTCTGGGGTTGGGAGAACGTGCCTTGTGAGAGCCCGGAGCACCTCCTCCCCCATTGAGTCCCATTGCCCCCCCGGAGAGCCACCTCCCACCTCATCCCCAGCCTGATGCCCTTTGGGATCAGCAGTGCCCCCGTGTGGTATCAGGAGCTGCTTTGGGAGAGCTCCCCATTGGCCTTTGTATTCCAGAGTCATGCTGAAACAAACCAAGTCCCCCCAATCCTCACCCTGATCCTCCCCATCCATAACATAGCCATCCACCCCAATTCTCCACCCCACCCCCAATACAGGCCCCTACCCTGATCTTCCCCCCTCACTCCATCCCTAACATAGCCCCCGACCCGATCCCCACCCCGATTCAACCACCCCTAATACAGGCCTTTACCCCAATCCCCACCCCAACACAACCCCCACCCTGATTCTCCACCCCCACCCCTTATACAAGCCCCTACCCTGATCCCCATGCCACCTTGATTTACCACCCCTAACATATCCCCCTACCCCAATTCTCCACCCCATCCTAATACAGCCCCCTACCTTGATCCTCAGCTAGGGTTGCCAACTTTATAATTGCACAAAATCAAACACCTTTGCCCCGTCCCCCACCCTGCCCATCTTCTCTGAGGCCCTGTCCCTTCTCTGAGGCCCGGCATCCACTCACTCTGTCCCCCATCCCTTTGTCGCTCACTCTCCCCCACCCTCATTCATTTTCACTGGGCTGAGGAAGAGGGTCGGGTTGCGGGCTCCAGCCAGGTAGCGCTTACCTCAGGTGGCTGCCGGTTGGTAGCACAGTGAGGTGGGAGAGGTGAGGGCTCCAGCTGGGGGTGCAGGCTTCGGGCTGGGGCCAGAATTGAGGGGTTCAGTGTGTGGGAGGTGGCTCCAGCCTGGGGCAGGGGGTTGGGGTGTGGGAGGAGGTGAGGGCTCTGGCTGGGGGTGTGGGCTCTGGGGTGAGAATGGGTATGAGGGGTTTGGGGGGCAGGAAGGGGCTCTGGGCTGGGGTATGGGGTTGGGGTGCGGGAGGGGGTGCAGGGTGCAGGCTCTGGGAGGGAGTTTGGGTGCGGGAGGGGGTTCCGACCAGGGGCAGCGGGTTGAGATGCAAGAGGCGGTTTGGGGTGTGGGCTCCGGCCGGCTGGCGCTTACCTTAGGCGGCTCCTGGTCGGTGACGCAGCGGGGCTAAGACAGGCTTCCTGCCTGCCCTGGCTCCACGCTGCTCCCGGAAGCAGCTGGCATGTCCTCCCTCCGGCTCCTAGGCATAGGCGTGGCCAGGTGGCTCTGTGTGGTGCACACTGCCTGTGCCCGCAGACACCGCCACCACAGCTCCCATTGGCCACAGTTCACAGCCAATGGGAGCTGCGCAGAGCTGGTGGGGGCAGCACATGGAACTTCCCTGATTGCCTCTGCACCTAGGGGCCGGACATGTTGGCTGCTTCCAGGGAGCTGCAAAGAACCAGGGCAGACAGGGAGCCTGCCTTAGCCCCACTGCGCCGCCGACCGGACTTTTAACAGCCTGGTCAGTGGTGCTGACCGGAGCTGCCAGGGTCCCTTTTTGACCAGGTGTTTCGGTCAAAAAACGGACACTTGGCTACCCCACTCCTCCCTCCCCATCCCTAACATACCCCCCAACTTGAACTCCACCCTGATTCTCTACCCTTGCCTAATACAGGCCCCTACCCCAATCCTCACCCTGAACCTCCCCATCCCTAACATAGCCCCCCCCCCACTCCCCCCCCCCATTCCCCCCCCCCCCCTCTCCAGTCCCCCGTCTAATACCGGCCCCTACCCCAATCCCCACCCCTAACACAGCCCCCCACTCTGATGCTCCTCCCCAATCCTAATACAGGCCCCTACTTCGATCCTCACCCCTCACTCCCCATCCCTAACATAGCCCCCATCTAATCCCCACCCAGATTATCCACCCCCACCCTTAATATAGGCTGCTGTCCCGATCCTCACCCCTCTCTCCCCATCCCTAACATAGCCCCCAATCCGATTCCTACCCTGATTCTTCATCCACACCTCTAATACAGGCCCCTACCCTGATCCCCACATCACCCATAATACAGCCCCCACCCTGATTTCCCACCCCTAACACACCCCGTACCCCGATTCTCCACCCCCATTTCTAATACAGGCTCCACCTCCCACCCTGGTCCCAACCTCATCCCTAATATGGGCCCCCATTCCAATCCATTCTTACCTTCTGCCATCTCCACAGGGGCGGGCAGCACCAACCCTAGAGAGGGGAGGGAACAGACTGTCAGCCCCAGGGCACAGTGACACCAGCCCCCCA
>NW_020715726.1:0-18821 GCF_002925995.2 Terrapene triunguis
CCACTAAGCCCCATTCCCATCCAAGACCTAGGGAGAGAATCCAGGAGTCCTGACCCCAGCCCCTCCTGCTCTACACCACTAGACCCCACTCCGCTCCCAGAGCTGGGGATTGAACCCAGGAGTCCTGACTCCAAGCCCCCCATTCTGCAAGCCTCTTTCTATGGAAATGCTAATAAATAATATCATTCATTAGTGGGTGCACAGAAATCTGGGTAGGTGAGCGTTTGTGCGTGAGTGCACCTCTTTTGTATCTCTCAAACCTTCTTGACCCTCATGGTCAAGGCGATTAATTTGGACTCTGTTCTAATCCCAGTGGTCCCACCAACTCCCTGTGTCACATTTAGCCTCTTGTGCCTCAGTTTCTGCATATGAGAAGTGATAGTCTTCCCTGTGTAGATTAGGAGTTTCTCTCTGTGCAGAACCCGGCACAAAAGGGCCCTCATCTTGGTCAGGGTCTGTGCAGCGCCTGACACAAGGGGAGACCTGATCTCAGTCGGGGTCACAATGGGGGGCCCTGATCTTGGTTGGGGTCTGGGCAATGGCTGGTACAATTTTGCCCTGATCTCTCACAGATCCTACTTAAATACAATGCACTCACCGGCTGGGTCCGATCCGTTCAGCGTCTCTGACTTGCCCCGAATGAAACTCTCCAGCCAGCTGTTCCTCTTTATTTCATCTGGGACTGGGCTGGGAAACAGGAGCGCCCTCCTCCCCGATCTGTCCCTCCCACCCCGTGTGGTTCTGGACAGCAGCCCAGCTATCCCTGCTGCGTGTGTGTGTGTGTGTGTGTATGTGTGTGTGTGTGCATGTGTGTGTGTGTGAGTGTGTATGTGTGTGCGTGTGCGTGTGAGTGTTTGTGTGTGTGGGTGTGAGTGTGTGTGTATGTGTGTGTGTGTTTGTGTGTGTGTGTGTGTGAGTATGTGTGTGCATGTGTGTGTGTGCGTGTGTGTATGCGCATGTGTGTATGTGCGTGTGTGTATGTGTGTGTGTGTATGTGTGTGTGTTTGTGTGTGTGGGTGTGAGTATGTGTGTGCATGTGTGTGTGTATGTGCATGTGTGTATGTGCATGTGTGTGTGTGTATGTGTGTGTGTTTGTGAGTGTGTGTGTGAGTATGTGTGTGTGTGTGTTTGTGTGTGTGAGTTTGTGTGTGTATGTGTGTGTGTGTGCATGTGTGTATGTGCATGTGTGTGTGTTTGTGAGTGTGTGTGTGAGTTTGTGTGTGTGTGTGTGTATGTGTGTGTGTGTGTGTTTGACCTAATGAGAGATTCCCGGGGAGGAGCAGGGAAGCCCAGTGACACTGTGAGGGTGCGACTGAATAAGAGCTAAGGATAAACCTGCAGCCACGAGGCCAGGGAGATGGACCCCTGGGGAGACTCCCCTGCCACCCGCCTCTTCTGGCCGAGGCCCTGGCCCTGCTCGCTGCTCTCAGGCCCCCTGAGGCCCCGGCTGGGGTGGGGAGGCAGGGCCAGATTTCCAATTAAGTCCTGGGTGTGACGTTGCACTCTAAGGCCTGGTCTACACTACGGGATTAATTCGGATTTAGCAGCGTTAATTCGAATTAACCCTTCCCCGTCCACACTACAGAGCCATTTAGTTCAAATTAAAGGGTGCTTTAAATCGATTTCTGTACTCCACCTCGACGAGCGGAGTAGCGCCAAAATCGATTTTGTTAATTCGAATTAGGGTTAGTGTGGCCGCACACCACCGAATTAATGTGGTTAAAATAAATGGGGTAGTGTGGCCGCACACCTCCGAATTAATGTGGTTAAAAAACGAATTAATGTGCTTAGTGTGGCCGCGCACAATCGAATTTATACAACCTGTTTCCCAAATTCGAATTATCTAAATTCGGATTAATCCCGTAGTGTAGACATACCCTAAGCAGCAGTTCTGCAGAAAAGGCCCTGGGGATTAAAGTGGACGAGAAGCTGGATATGAGTCAGCAGTGTGCCCTTGTTGCCAAGAAGGCCAACGGTATATTGGGTTGTATTAGTAGGAGCATTGCCAGCAGATCGAGGGAAGTGATTATTCCCCTCTATTTGGCACTGGTGAGGCCACACCTGGAGTATTGCATCCTGTTTTGGTCCCCCCCACTACCGAAGGGATGTGGACAAATTGGGGAGAGTCCAGCAGAGGACAGCGAAAATGATTAGGGGGCTGGTGCACATGACCTACGAGGAGAGGGTGAGGGAACTGGGGTTATTTAGTTTGAAGAAGAGAAGAGTGTGTGTGTGTGGGGAGGGGGATTTGATAGCAGCCTTCAACTACCTGAAGGGGGGTTCCAAAGAGGATAGAGCTCGGCTGTTCTCAGTGGTGGCAGATGACCAAACAAGGAGCAATGGTCTCAAGTTGCAGTGTGGGAGGTTTAGGTTGGATATTAGGAAACACTATTTCACTAGGAGGGTGATGAAGCACTGGAATGGGTTCCCTAGGGAGGTGGTGGAATCTCCATCCTTAGAGGTTATTAAGGCCTGGCTTGACAAAGCCTTGGCTGGGATGTTTTAGTTGGGGATTGGTCCTGCTTTGAGCAGGGGGTTGGACTAGATGACCTCCTGAGGTCTCTTCCAACCCTAATATTCTATGATATGTTTATAGAAATATGCTTATGAGTATAAATATGACATAACTGAAATACGCTTTGTGCTAGATATGCCATGTAACATATCTTTGCAAAGGTTATGATTTACTAAATATATTCATCCTATTTGTATGCATGTATCATTTTTATATCTAAAGTCATGAGCACTGGCTCTATGCTTGTATTTGGAGTGTTTGCTGTAGGAAACACATAAGGGAGATTTGGCCAACATATTGTGAAGGGACGATTCAAGTATTGGGAGTACTTAACTAACAATGGACTTCATAGATTCATAGATTCTAGGACTGGAAGGGACCTCGAGAGGTCATCAAGTCCAGTCCCCTGCCCGCATGGCAGGACCAAATATTGTCTAGACCATCCCTGATAGACATTTATCTAACCTACTCTTAAATATCTCCAGAGATGGAGATTCCACAACCTCCCTAGGCAATTTATTCCAGTGTTTAACCACCCTGACAGTTAGGAACTTTATCCTAATATCCAACCTAGACCTCCCTTGCTGCAGTTTAAGCCCATTGCTTCTTGTTCTATCCTCAGAGGCTAAGGTGAACAAGTTTTCTCCCTCCTCCTTATGACACCCTTTTAGATACCTGAAAACTGCTATCATGTCCCCTCTCAGTCTTCTCTTTTCCAAACTAAACAAACCCAATTCTTTCAGCCTTGCTTCATAGGTCATGTTCTCAAGACCTTTAATCATTCTTGTTGCTCTTCTCTGGACCCTTTCCAATTTCTCCACATCTTTCTTGAAATGCGGTGCCCAGAACTGGACACAATACTCCAGCTGAGGCCTAACCAGAGCAGAGTAGAGCGGAAGAATGACTTCTCGTGTCTTGCTTACAACACACCTGTTAATACATCCCAGAATCACGTTTGCTTTTTTTGCAACAGCATCACACTGTTGACTCATATTTAGCTTGTGGTCCACTATAACCCCTAGATCCCTTTCTGCCGTACTCCTTCCTAGACAGTCTCTTCCCATTCTGTATGTGTGAAACTGATTTTTTCTTCCTAAGTGGAGCACTTTGCATTTGTCTTTGTTAAACTTCATCCTGTTTAACTCAGACCATTTCTCCAATTTGTCCAGATCATTTTGAATTATGACCCTGTCCTCCAAAGCAGTTGCAATCCCTCCCAGTTTGGTATCATCCGCAAACTTAATAATCGTACTTTCTATACCAATATCTAAGTCGTTAATGAAGATATTGAACAGAGCCGGTCCCAAAACAGACCCCTGCGGAACCCCACTCGTTATGCCTTTCCAGCAGGATTGGGAACCATTAATAACAACTCTCTGAGTACGGTTATCCAGCCAGTTATGCACCCACCTTATAGTAGCCCCATCTAAATTGTATTTGCCTAGTTTGTCGATAAGAATATCATGCGAGACCGTATCAAATGCCTTACTAAAGTCTAAGTATACCACATCCACAGCTTCTCCCTTATCCACAAGACTCGTTATCCTATTGAAGAAAGCTATCAGATTGGTTTGACATGATTTGTTCTTTACAAATCCATGCTGGCTGTTCCCTATCACCTTACCACCTTCCAAGTGTTTGCAGATGATTTCCTTAATTACTTGCTCCATTATCTTCCCTGGCACAGAAGTTAAACTAACTGGTCTGTAGTTTCCTGGGTTGTTTTTATTTCACTTTTTATAGATGGGCACTATATTTGCCCTTTTCCAGTCTTCTGGAATCTCTCCCGTCTCCCATGATTTTCCAAAGATAATAGCTAGAGGCTCAGATACCTCCTCTATTAGCTCCTTGAGTATTCTAGGATGCATTTCATCAGGCCCTGGTGACTTGCAGGCATCTAACTTTTCTAAGTGATTTTTAACTTTTTCTTTTTTTATTTTATCTGCTAAACCTACCCCCTTCCCATTAGCATTCACTAGGTTAGGCATTCCTTCAGACTTCTCGGTGAAGACCGAAACAAAGAAGTCATTAAGCATCTCTGCCATTTCCAAGTTTCCTGTTACTGTTTCTCCCTCTTCACTAAGCAGTGGGCCTACCCTGTCTTTGGTCTTCCTCTTGGTTCTAATGTATTGATAAAAAGTCTTCTTGTTCCCCTTTATTCCTGTAGCTAGTTTGAGCTCATTTTGTGCCTTTGCCTTTCTAATCTTGCCCCTGCATTCCTGTGTTGTTTGCCTATATTCATCCTTTGTAATCTGTCCTAGTTTCCATTTTTTATATGACTCCTTTTTATTTTTTAGATCATGCAAGATCTCGTGGTTAAGCCAAGGTGGTCTTTTGCCACATTTTCTATCTTTCCTAACCAGCGGAATAGCTTGCTTTTGGGCCCTTAATAGTGTCCCTTTGAAAAACTGCCAACTCTCCTCAGTTGTTTTTCCCCTCAGTCTTGATTCCCATGGGACCTTACCTATCAGCTCTCTGAGCTTACCAAAATCCGCCTTCCTGAAATCCATTGTCTCTATTTTGCTGTTCTCCCTTCTACCCTTCCTTAGAATTGCAAACTCTATGATTTCATGATCACTTTCACCCAAGCTGCCTTCTACTTTCAAATTCTCAACGAGTTCCTCCCTATTTGTTAAAATCAAGTCTAGAACAGCTTCCCCCCTAGTAGCTTTTTCAACCTTCTGAAATAAAAAGTTGTCTGCAATGCAGTCCAAGAATTTGTTGGATAGTCTG
Source organism: Terrapene triunguis (assembly GCF_002925995.2). Classification (NCBI taxonomy): domain Eukaryota; kingdom Metazoa; phylum Chordata; order Testudines; family Emydidae; genus Terrapene; species Terrapene triunguis. The sequence goes on from NW_020715726.1 coordinate 5,249, forward strand.
TGCCCCGCTGTTTTATTTCCCCAACATATATCCGGATAGTTGAAGTCCCCCATCACCACCAAATCTTGGGCTTTGGATGATTTTGTTAGTTGTTTAAAAAAAGCCTCATCCACCTCTTCCACCTGGTTAGGTGGCCTGTAGTAGACTCCTAGCATGACATCACCCTTGTTTTTTACCCCTTTTAGCCTAACCCAGAGACTCTCAACACTTCCGTCTCCTATGTCCATCTCTACCTCAGTCCAAGTGTGTACATTTTTAATATATAAGGCAACACCTCCTCCCTTTTTCCCCTGTCTATCCTTCCTGAGCAAGTTGTATCCATCCACACCAACATTCCAATCATGTGTATTATCCCACCAAGTTTCAGTGATGCCAACAATGTCATAGCTGTATTTATTTATTAGCACTTCGAGAGATGCCAGTCCACATCTGAACTTTCCTGGGAACATTCAAACTAACATGTAAACAATGGCGTCGGCCTGCAAAAAGCTGAATCATTCATGGACATGTGACTTGCCCAGGTGGCTACAAACTCCATCTTGTTGCTGTGATTTTGCACAGAAGAACAAAGGGGTTTCCACCCACAAGAGAGAGAATATAAAAGGCCCCGGAAGCCTCTCCATTTTGTCTTCAGCTGGCTTAAGAGATGCCTGAAAGAAACTGGAACAAAGGACAGTAACTACGGGGGTGTGAGTGATTGCTGCACCCAGGCCATAAACAACAACGTTGGTCTGAAAAGGATGGTTCCTGAGATAACATCTAGGGTGAGAAGTTAGTATTTGTAACTAGATCCTTAGTGTATTAAAGTTAGCCTTGCGTGTTTTGTTTTATTTTGCTTGGTAACTTATTTTGTTCTGTCTATTATTACTTGAAACCATGTAAATCCTACTTTTTATACTTAATAAAATCACTTTTGGTTATTAATTAATCCAGAGTAAGTAATTAATACCTGGGGGAGCAAACAGCTGTGCATATCTCTCTATCAGTGTTATAGAGGGTGGACAATTTACGAGTTTACCCTGTATAAGCTTTATACAGCTCCATGTGTTAATGTATTAATTATAGGTGTTAACCTATAGGTGTTAACCTGCTTAATCTTGGTTTTTCATTTTAAATTCTTTATTTACTTCCCTGCCATTGAGTCGCAGCTCCTGTCTCCTAATGTGCTCTGTGAACCATTACATTTTTAACTTCATCTGATTTACCAATTCAGTGACAGTATTGTTTGCTACTTTCCCCTCCAGACTTCCAGTGAACCACCCAATGACCACAGACTCCGATAAGGTACGAAGGCAACCGGCCAGGTTTCTTGCCAAACGAAACACAGTCTCTAGGTCCCCAGATCAGATGTCTACAGTTCTACTAGTACATATGTGCTCCCTGATAATGGACCGGCTCAGTCAGTGGCAGGATTTACCCCTGCCCCCTAGGCCAGACAAAGACACCTCCTCAGGGGTGCATTCTTATATACAGGTACAAAGAAGTTACACATCACTCCTGACGTATTGAGGTACAACCCCTCTACGTGTTAGGGTGCCGCCTCTCACCTGGTACATGTTGGTTCGAACAAAACAACTCTATCCATCATATTATCCTTTTGACCCTGTCTTTGGGATGGGTCAGCATGTTCCTTGTTATCTGTGTGGAATGTACTAGTACAGGGGTCTCAAACACGCGGCCTGGGGGCCGCATGAGGCCCGCAGGGTTATTTTCTGCGGCCCGTGAGCTCCTTGGGGCCCCCCCGCCCCAGCGTTTACCTAGAGCGGCTCCAGCCCAACGCGCACCGGGGGAAGGGCAGGCTCCCTGCCTACCTGCCCTGCCCCCGTGCCGCTCCGGGAAGCCGACAGAACCTGGGGAAGGAGGGACGCAGGGGTGTGTGTGGCTGTTGCTTCAGGCACCGCCCTCAGCAGCTCCCATTGGCTGTGAATGGGGAACCGCGGCCAATGGGAGCTGCTGGGGGCGCTGCCTGAAGCAACAGCCACACACACCCCTGTGCCCCTCCTTCCCAAGGTTCCCTCAGCTTCCCGGAGCTGCGCGGGGGCAGGGCAGGCAGACAGGCAGGGAACCTGCCCTGCCCCCGGTGCGCGTCGGGCTGGATCCCACCCCCCGAACCCCTCCTGCAGCGAACCCCCTGCCCTGAGCCTCCTGCCGCACCCCTGCTGCACCCCATACCCCTCCTGCACCCCAACCCACTGCCCTGAGCCCCCTGCTGCACCCCTCCTGCACCCCGACCCCCTGCTGCACCCAGCACCCCTCCTGCACCCCAACCCCCTGCCCTGAGCCCCCTGCCGCACCCTGCACCTGACCCCCTGCTGCACCCCTCACCCCTCCTGCACCCCACACGCCAACTCCCTGTCCTGAGCCCCCGCCACACCCCTGGGGGCAGGGAGGAGGCAGAGTTGGGGTGGGGATTTCAGGGAAGGGGTTGGAATGGGGGCAGGGAAGGGGTGGGAAGAGGCGGGGCAGGGGCAGGGCCTCATGGAAGGGGTGGAGTGGGAGCGGGGGGGAGGTGTCAGTAAATGCGGCCCTCAGGCCAATGTACTAGTCCTCATGTGGCCCTCGTGGTCATTTGAGTTTGAGATCCCTGTACTAGTATCAGAGTGTTCTTGGTACCATCCTGGCACATGTTTATATCTCTAGTGTCCAGTAACTTTTAGGTATGTATGTTTTTTTCAACACCAGCTCTCTCCTTGCCAGACTATGAGCAGGACCTGCCTCTTGCTCATAGTTTAACTTTGCTTTATGGTAACAAAGTCTTGACCATTACTTTAGTTCAGGCCTTAGGCCTCATACCGGACCTCTGATACAAGGGTTTATGTTTCAGGGCCTCATCTTACTACATTTGAGTGTGTGTATGTGTTGAAATCAATGTTTACCAACATTTACTGATTAAAAATCTAATCCTTCCAAACCTAATTATAACACTCTCTCCCATAGCATGGGTTTGGAGGGTTAGGGGAAAGGTGCTAACGTTTGCCAGCAGAAGGCATCTTAGCTCCAAAGGCAATCAGAGTCTTGATAAAGCCAGTGGTTCAGCTGAACAACCTCCTTCAGGCTCAACAAAAGGAGCAATCAAACTCCTTTGTGTAGTAAAAACAGCTGCAGAAAATGGTGCTAGTCAAGAGATAACCCCTGTGGACTATAGGGGTTTCCCTGGTTGCAAATGCAAGGGCTAAGAGATCAGCTGCAGACTGTGTGGGTTGGAGGTAGAAACCCTACCGAAGGAGTCTGAGCATGACTGAGAGGAAGCAGAGAGACAGGACTTCTTGGGCACAAAGCCTGCTGGAGACGCAGCCATGGGGATTTCTGAGCAAGGGAACTACCTGCTGCTGTCCTTCGTTTCTCCAGTGTTCAGGGTGTGCAATTTATTGTAAAGAAACAAGAACAAATCTGACTCGTATGGTCTATTTCTCATCCTAATGGAAACAACCCAGCTAGGCCCTAAATATTGGGAAACCAATTATGCTGAAAGGGGCAACATGATCTTGTCTGGAGGGGTCAATGCCAGCATCACAGTGCCCCATAGTGCCCCGCTGTGGCACTGGGATCAGCACTGACACCGACTCTGAGGGCAGACCGTGATGCAAAGTAATAAATTGCAAATACCGAGCAGGCGGGAGATGGGTCTGTAAACTTACGGCCAAAGGAGACTGTCCGCCAGGCTCCAATCTTGATTCCATCTGTCTGGCATGTGGCCGCATAGGCCTGGAGGCTCTGGCAGAGGGTCTGTGCCACCCCATTGTCAACACATATGGCTTGGAGACCGTGGCTGAAGTACCCAGTTGGGCTGATCCGTGACAATTTTGAATGGCCCTGAGGTGGTTGTGATCAGCCCACAGGAAGATCTCGGTCTTGTACGGTGCCATCGGAGCTGTATCACAGATGAGGCACCTCTCGCTGCACCACATCAAGAGACACTTTCCAGGATGCGCTGAATTCATCTTCATTCCAGGTGCTCTTCCCATCAAGGAGCAGGAAGATATCATTCTTTTCACCCAGGCCGCACGTGTCCCTTTAAGGAGCTGGGGATGGAGACTAGGACAAAATAGGCGACACTGTAAAGGACTTTGTGCAGTCTACCTTTGGCCTCAATGCTATTAGCAGCTTAGAGACTGTTTTAAAAGGAACACATTTTACTTTTACCAGAGTTTTTATTATTTTTTATTTTTATTTTTTGCTTTAAAACACAAATTTGAAAAAGAAAGCACAATTTACTGTGGCTCCTTTTGGAGCCCTAATAGGATTTTAATTAAGTACCATGTTTTGTTTGAATTTTTTTTACCCCTTTTCCAATATACACTGCACACGTCCTGGGAAATAGTTTAACCTCCATAACATTATATTAGCCATATTAATTTTACACAAGGTGTAACTGCCTCCCCCTGCCCACAACGTTTTTATGCACCCCCAAAGCGACAGTCCGATCCCCCAGAGCCACCCCAAGGCTCAGTGTTCTCCCATCACTGCTCCCCTTTTCCTTTTCCTGTGCACACACACAAAATTTTATTTTTTGCCTAACATTTTTTGCACTGTGATTACTTTTTGTTACACAACTGTACCCTGATTATACTTTTATTTTGTACAACCAGAGACAGCCAGGGGCAGTTAAGTTCCAATAGAACCCCCTGACATTCCTTTAGTGATTTTGATCACATTACCCAATAGTTAAATAATTTTGATCAGATTATTCCTCCGCCTGCTGCCTGCAGCAGTCCCCTCTAGACCATTTCTGTGGGAAAAGGGCCCATTCTCCCTCAGAATAGCTGTAAAGGCTTCTGGGGACAGAAGCCTAGTGGTGGTAGTAGCCACTCTTCCTGACCCCCGGGTATAATTTAATTACCAGGCTTCCATCCAATGTGACTGCACAGAGTTGCACATACAGTTACATTTATATAATTGGGTTTCATTATTAAGCTTGCTTTTTGTAACACAACAACTGATACCTGTACTATTTTTACAACTTGTAAATGTTTACTTTTTTTTAAACCCTGTATTATTAATTTTTGAAAAAGGTATTTGTAACTTTTTACTTATTTTTTTAAATTACTTACTTTTACAGTTAGTTTTTTAAGGTAGTGCACTTTGTCTTTAACAACTCAGCCACCAAGTACAATTATTGCCACACAGCTGTCTTAACCTGTGCTGTTTTTACCTTGAGACTGTTCAAAAGGCAGTAAAACATTTGTCTCCATGGTTGCTGTCACGGAGTCCCCGGGTGATGCTCTGGAACTGCTCCCCACAAAGCCAGTCAGGACTTTGGGGAGCCTCCTCCCCCTTGGAGCAGACTGTCTTCAGGGCAAGAAGCTCACACGGCTTCACCTCCTGGGTCTCTCCTGGGAGCATTCAGCATATGCCCCTCCGTCCAAAGGGTTCTGCACCCCCGACTGTGTCAGACGTGACTCTCGGCCAGCCAGTAAAACAGAGGTTTATTAGATGACAGGAACACGGTCTAAAACAGAGCTTGTAGGTCCAACGGGACCCCTCGGCCGGGTCCATTATGGGGTTCAGAGAGCCAGACACCCACGTCTGCCCTCACTCCTAGTCCCCAGGTAGCTCCAACTCTCAAACCCCCTCCAGCCCCTCCTTCTCTCGGCTTTGTCTCTTTCCCTGGGCCAGGAGGTCACCTGATCTCTTTGTTCACCTTTCGCTATTTCCTTGCAGGGGGGGAAGGGGCCCTGGCCATTTGTTGCCAGGGAGACAGAGTGTCAGTGATTTATGCACACTGGCCTTTCCCCACCACCTAGAGACTTAAGAAATGCATGGGGAAACTGAGGCACCCACTCAGTATTCAGAGGAAACATTAAGAACAGTCCCACTTCATCACAGTTGCCCATGGATCTGTTACTCCAAAAAATTTAGTGGACTACAGCAGACCTTTATTATACTTTGTTTCAAACAAAACAAAACACAAAACATTTTACATAAGTATTTAAAGTACCCTTCATTAAAACTTTATAAAAACAAAAGTGTGGAATGGCAGGGGGAGAGGAGAGGGAAGAGGTGGAAAGAAACCAATGAAGCCTGTCAGGTCAGTTTAAAGTACAGGCTACCAGCAGCAAATTAAGTAAACTGAGAGAAAGAAGAAGGAAAAGAAGAAAAGGATATCGTTAGCTCTGAACCAAGAGTAGGCTCTCTAGGTTGAAACAGTTGGGAACCCTTCCCCCCAGGTTCTCATCCTGGCTCTGGGAGAAGAGTGGGAGTTGTTACCTGCTTCTGCAAACCCTGCCATTTTTTATGTTGAAACCTTTTCTTCTCCCCCCCCCCCCCACTTCCCCATGACCAAGTCCCAGCTTCTGTCTCTAAGGGTATGTCTACACTATGAGAGTAGTTCGATTTTACTTAAAGCGAATTTGTGGAACCAATATTACAAAGTCGAACGTGTGTATCCACACTAAGGACAGTAATTCGACTTTGTGAGTCCACACTAACGGGGCAAGCGTCGACATTGGAAGCGGTGCACTGTGGGTAGCTATCCCACAGTTCCCGCAGTCCCCGCTGCCCATTGGAATTCTGGGTCGAGCCCCCAATGCCTGCTGGGGCAAAAAATGTGTCAAGGGTGGTTTTGGGTAACTGTCATCATTCAACCCTCACTCCCGCCCTCCCTCCGTGAAAGCGCCAGCGGGCAATCAGTTCGCGCACTTTTCTGGTGATTGACAGCGCGGACGCCACAGCACCGCGAGCATGGAGCCCGCTGCGATCATCGCTGCAGTTATGGCCATTGTCAACACCTCGCACCTTATCATCCACCTTTTTCAGAGGCAGATGCTGAGAAATCGGGCAAGGAGGCTACGGCAGTGCGGTGAGGACATTAAGTCTGAGAGGTGCACAGACCTCTCACAAAGCACGGGACCCTGCGCCGTGGACATCATGGTGGCAATGGGTCATGTTGATGCTGTGGAACGGCGATTCTGGGCCCGGGAAACAAGCACAGACTGGTGGGACCGCATAGTGCTGCAGGTCTGGGATGAATCACAGTGGCTGCGAAACTTTTGGATGCGTAAGGGAACTTTCCTGGAACTTTGTGAGTTGCTGTCCCCTGCCCTGAAGCGCAAGGACACCCGGATGCGAGCAGCCTTGACTGTCCAGAAGCAAGTGGCCATAGCCCTCTGGAAGCTTGCAACGCCAGACAGCTACCGGTCAGTCGCGAATCAATTTGGAGTGGGCAAATCTACCGTGGGGGTTGCTGTGATGCAAGTAGCCAACGCAATCGTTGAGCTACTGCTCTCAAAGGTAGTGACCCTGGGAAACATGCAGGTGATCATAGATGGCTTCGCTGCAATGGGATTCCCAAACTGCGGTGGGGCTATAGATGGAATTCACATCCCTATCCTGGGACCGTGTAGGACTCATGAAATTGTTTTTAGTTATCCTGTACCATTGTAACTTCTGTTCACCATTTCATAACACCTGCCATTTTGCCTACATTGTAACTTTCATTACACTTGCCATTTTTCCTACATTGTAACTTCTGTGCCATATTGTAATTCAAACCCCATTTTAAAACGCTTACTCCATTTTGTAAGGGCTTGCTGCAACCTTCATTGTTGCAAACCCTACTGTAATTTTATTAGTCTAGTTGAGATGTGTGAATGAGGGATGCATGGGTGATGGAATCAACCTCCAGCACCAGCCCGTCCTGATGAGATAAAGTTCAAATACCAACGGCTGAAGAACTAGACAACAGCCCTAACTCAAGCAAGAAGCATCCACCCTAAAAAGAAACAACAGAAGGAAGATCAAAGCCAGGTCCCAGGCTGACAGTCACGCCTGCAATTGACGGGTGATCAAGCACCAAACCCAGAGGCGGCGTGACACAGCGAGACCTAGGAACTTTAAATCCAAACTAAACTCCTATAAAAAAGGAAGGGTGAGATGAGAGACTTTGGGTAACGTTCTGCTATCAACATCAAGGAGCATCGGTGCGCGCCCGACAAAGACCCGGCTCCTCCTCGTGCTCAGCTTTCCTGGCCAGTTAGCTGTCACGAGCTACGATCCCAAGCTGCAAACTCAAACTACAATCAGGACTGGTAACTATCCAGCAGCTGCAGAACATTTTGGTGTGTGTGTGTGTGTATGTGAGTGTATGTGTATAAGCATTAAGGTATTTGCTAATAGTTACAGATTAATAATAAATGTGGCATCTTTGTCTTGACCCCTAAAACGATCCTGTGTAAGTTTGTGGGACAACAACCGGACCACCAAGCCAGCCAGTACATTAACCGAAAGGGCTACTTTTCAATGGTGCTGCAAGCACTGGTGGACCATAGGGGACGTTTTACCAACATCAACGTTGGATGGCCGGGCAAGGTTCATGACGCTCGCGTTTTCAGGAACTCTGGTCTGTTTAGACGGCTGCAGGAAGGTATTTACTTCCCGGACCACAAAATAACTGTTGGGGATGTGGAGATGCCTATAGTCATCCTTGGGGACCCAGCCTACCCGCTAATGCCCTGGCTCATGAAGCCCTATACAGGCGCCCTGGACAGTGAAAAAGAACTCTTCAACTACCGGCTGAGCAAGTGCAGAATGGTGGTGGAGTGTGCTTTTGGACGTCTGAAGGGGAGATGGAGAAGCTTACTGACTCGCTCTGATCTCAGCGAAACCAATATTCCCATTGTTATTGCAGCTTGCTGTGTGATCCACAATCTCTGTGAGAGCAAGGGGGAGACGTTTATGGCAGGGTGGGAGGTTGAGGCAAATCGCCTGGCTGCTGATTATGCCCAACCAGACACCCGGGTGATTAGAAGAGCCCAGCGGGACGCGCTGTGCATCCGGGAAGCTTTGAAAGCTAGGTTCCAGAGTGACCAGGGTAACCTGTGACTATTACGTTTTTTTAAACAGAAGCTGAACCTGCCCCCGTTTCTTTACCCAGTTAATGTTGACTATCCTCTCCAGTTACCAACCCCATTCCCCCCCTTCCAACACACCTTTAAAAATAAAATAAATGAAACTTTGTTCATTAACACAGTTTTCTTTATTAAGGATTTCGCGGTAAAGGGTTGAAACTGGGATGCAGACTGTGGTGGGGAGCGGGTGTAGTGATGGAAAGGACGCTTCTAAACTCGAGGAATGACAGGCTCCTGCTCCTAAAGCGGTCTGCAGTGGTGGACTGGTTGTTTCAACGGAGCCTGCCACCCCTCCTTTTCGGGACTCTGTGTGTGGGGGCTATGTGACTTTGTGGTGGGGGAGGGCGGTTACAGATCCCCTGCTGCGTGGCTCTGTCATCCAGGCTAAGGACTGCTGCCTAAGATCTGTAACCGCCCTCCCCCACCACAAATTCACATAGCCCCCACACACAGAACATGAAAACCACCTCCCAGACTGACCAGGGTGCCAAGTGACTGCAATGTGTGTGTGACCTGCTGCTGAACCTGCTCCCGTGTCTGTACCCTGGTAAAGGTGACTGTCCTCTCCAATTACCAACCCCCTTCCCCCCCTTCAAACACACTGTCCTCTAAAAGAACATGACGGAAACAGTAATTAACAGAAACGTATTTTTTATTAAGAACTACACAGTTAGGGGATGAAACTGGGACGGGGGCTTGGGTGAGGTGCATTTGGAGGGAAGGAAAGGACGTATCAAATCCTTGGGAATGAGAGCCTTCTGTTACTTGAGCAGTCTGCAGGGGTGGAGTAACTGTTTTCACGGCCCATGCCGCCCCTCCTTCTTGGGACTTTGGGTGAGGGGGGGATGGGACTTTGTGGCGGGGGAGGGCGGTTAGTGATAGAATGCAGCGGGGCTCTGTCCTCCTGCCTCCGGTCCTGCAGAACATCTACAAGGCGCCGGAGCGTGTCCGTCTGCTCCCTCATTAGTCCAAGCAGCGTTTGAGTCGCCTGCTGGTCTTCCTGCTGCCACCTGTCCTCCCGTTCGCTGTGTGATCGCTGGTATTGCGACATGTTCTCCCTCCACTGGGTCTGCTGTGCCGCCTCAGCTCGGGAACAGACCATAAGTTCTGAGAACATCTCATCCCGTGTCCTTTTCTTTCACCGCCTGATCTGCGCCAGCCTCTGGGAGGGGGATGCCGGGGTAGCTCGGGAGACACTCGCAGCTGTGGGATGGGAAAAAGGGAGTGAATTCCTCAAAAAGATACATTTTTGCAAACAATGAATATAGTCTTTCTCTGTGAACAAGACCATGCACAGTACCTATCACATGTGCACTCAGTACAAGGTCGAATTTTCTGTCTTCACATTGAGTGCCTGGGGTCTTGCTGTACAGATCACACAAGCGAGGCCAGACAACGGAATTCTGCTAGCAGGTGGCCATGGTAAGCCGTAGACTTTTGGCTGCTTAAAGCTTAATTTACAGCAGTGCCCTCCTTTCACGTTCCAAGCAATGCTCCTAGTGTTGGCCAGTTCCTGCTGCCGGCGATCCGGCCAGCATGAACTCTACCCCTGTCCCACCCCCGTCGCGGCTGTCCCCAGGAAAGATCCCTGCATGCTGCTGGCGAACCGCTCAGCAGGAACGGTTCGCCTCCCCGCCCCCACCACGTGGCTGGGCTCGGGAAAGATCCCTGCATGCTGCCGGCGATCCAGCCGGCATGAACTCTGCCCCTGTCCCACCCCCGTCGTGGCTGTCCCCGGGAAAGATCCCTGCATGCTGCCGGTGAACCGCTCAGCAGGAACGGTTCGCCTCCCCGCTCCCACCACGTAGCTGGGCTCGGGAAAGATCCCTGCACGCTGCCGGCGATCCGGCTGGCACGAATTCTGTCCCTGTCCCACCCCCATCACGGCTGTCCCTGGGAAAGATCCCTGCATGCTGCCGGCGAACCGCTCAGCAGGAACGGTTCGCCTCCCCGCCCCCACCGCGTGGCTGTCCCCGGGAAAGATCCCTGCACGCTGCCGGCGAACCGCTCAGCATGAATGGTTCGCCTCCCCGCCTCCACCGCGTGGCTGTAAACCGCCGGTTACAGTTATTTAAAGGAACAGTTTTTAGTCCCCATACTAAAATTAGTATTTTAGTCCCCATACTAAAATTCCCCTAATTCAAAGCAGGTCACCATGAGTGATATCACTCTGATGAGGATTACGGAGACAGAGAAAGACCGCATGCTGCGTGAATGCCAGCAAACACCAGGGCCGTATGCCGCCATGCTTTGCCAGGCAATGATACCGGAGTACCTGCTTCTAGCCTGGCGCGGAAAAGTTTCCTACCATGGAGGAGGCAATAAGGCCGCTCTCCCCAGGAACCTGATGCAAAGGCTTTCACATTACCTCCAGGAGAGCTTCGTGGAGATGTCCCAGGAGGATTTCTACTCTATCCCCAGACATGTTAACAGACTTTTCCAGTAGCTGCACTGGCAAGGACTAAAAAGTTAAGTGCCTAGGGCAAACCAATCATTAAAAACCCATTGCTAACATACCATGCCTATTCTATTCAAAATAAATGTTTAAAACACTTTTACCTACTGATCCTTCCCCTGATTCACGGTCCGGGTTACCGTCTTGGGAGGGTTGGTAGGGGATCTCCGTGAGGGTGATGAAGAGATCCTGGCTGTTGGGGAAATCAGCGTTGAAAGCGCTGTCGACTGCCTCGTCCTCCTCATCTCCTTCCTCATCTTCCCCGTCCGCGAACATCTCCGAGGAAGCAGCCGTCGACAATACCCCATCGTCAGAGTCCACGGACAGTGGTGGGGTAGTGGTGGCGGCCGCACCTAGGATGGAATGCAGTGCCTCGTAGAAACGGCATGTCTGGGGCTGGGATCCGGAGCGTCCATTTGACTCTTTGGTCTTCTGGTACGCTTGTCTCAGCTCCTTGATTTTCACGCGGCACTGCGTTGCATCGCGGCTGTATCCTCTCTCCGTCATGGCTTTTCAGATCTTCTCATAGATCTTCGCATTCTGTCTTTTCGATCGCAGCTCCGAAAGCACGGATTCATCGCCCCACACAGCGATCAGATCCAAGACTTCCCGATCAGTCCATGCTGGGGCCCTCTTTCTATTCTGCGATTGCACAGCCATCTCTGCTGGAGAGCTCTGCATCGTTGCCAGTGCTGCTGAGCTCGCCACGATGTCCAAACAGGAAATGAGATTCAAACTGGCCAGACAGGAAAAGGAATTCAAATTTTCCCGGGGCTTTTCCCGTGTGGCTGGTCAGAGCATCCGAGCTCGGACTGCTGTCCAGAGCGTCAACAGAGTGGTGCACTGTGGGATAGCTCCCGGAGCTATTAGCGTCAAATTCCGTCCACACTAACCCTAATTCAACATGGTCATGTTGAATTTAGCGCTACTCCCCTCGTCGGGGAGGAGTGCAGAAATCGATTTAAAGAGACCTCTATGTCGAAATAAATAGCTTCGTTGTGTGGACGGGTGCAAGCTTAATTCGAATTAACTCTGCTAAATTCGACATAACCTCCTAGTGTAGACCAGGCCTAAAGGTGGTCTGTTAACTCTGCTTCTGACTTTAAACCCTGTTGTGCCAAATTATCTTTAACCACCCCTAACTAATTTACAACCCTTCAGCAGCCCTTGCTGAAACAGCACCAAACTTGAAAGATTACTGGCAGCTTCCCATAATGCTGCACTTACTTCAAATCTCTCACAAGTGGACTGAAGTGCCTCCTTTCCCTGGAAGGCATTCAGTCCCAATGAGCAGGGACCTTCTTCCACTACCCATATACCAAAGGAGGGTGAGCTCCTCAGCCACCCCCCATCCCTCTGGGTCCCCTAACACTTCCTCCATTTCCTTTTTTAATCTCATCCCAGGCTGACCCCTGCACCTGGTATGGGCCCTGGTTCTTCCTTATCCATTTATCCTAAAAATCCTTTACCCTGGCTTGCCAGAACCTGCAACCACCATCACGAGAGTTCACTATACCCCCTCCAAGCAGCTGCGTGGACTGTTGGGGAGGGGGACTTACAGGCTGCCACTCACCTATCCGATGCGATGCATCCGAGTCACCGGCACCAAGATGTTAGGGGGCTTATTCCTTCACCCTCTCACTTCCCTGGTCCTTCTCGCATGAACAGAGAGCAACAATACCCAAAGTCCAAAGGCACAAACAATTCAATGTTTATTGGGGTGAACTTCCAGCAAGCATGATTCCAGTTTCCTTCCTCAGTGTCCTCCTTCCCAGCTCTGACACCACAGAGCCATCCCTGTTCCCATTCCCTGTTCCCATTAGCAAAACATGATTCCAATTTCCCCACCCCCATTCCCTGTTCCCATTCCTCCCCTTACTTCCTGATTGACTGCAGACTATATAGTAAAACTTGAGTTCTGCTTAGCTATACCTTAACCAATCATTTTACTGAAATTTAACTAACCAATCCTAACATACTGTAACATGGTTATTTAACCAATTATATCCCACCACCTTAATTGGTTTACACCCAACAAAATTAATTATACAACAGACAGAAACAATTACAGAACCAGACAGAGACCATGCAAATAAACATACAAAACAATACAGAAGTGAGGATTTTACAACTACATCTATACAGACATAAGTGTTTTACACAGGGCCGGCTCCAGGCACCAGCTTGTCAAGCAGGTGCTTGGGGCAGCCACTCCGGAGAGGGGTGGCACGTCCAGGTATTCGGCAGCAATTCGGCGGACGGTCCCTCACTC